>NW_006399766.1:1076777-1078306 GCF_000299155.1 Elephantulus edwardii | reverse complement strand
TTTTTGTGATATTCTAATTCATACTTTCATTATACTTTAATGGAGTTACACAAATAAATTTAAATTCAGCATGGCACCTGGTGGATAACTGAATTTTTAAATTACTTACTTCCTGTCAAATTGCTAAAACTACATTTTCAAGAACATTTAGTTTTGATTCTAATTTCTTATCAATCATTTGTTGTTCAATTAAAGCTAAAGAAACATTCTTACTTAAATAATTTACATAATTAGCAATATTTACTTCAGAAACTAATGCAACAGTAGATCCAGTCAAAGAAATTAAAATAGCTATTAAAGCACTTATTCCTAATATTAAAGCAGCAACAAAACATTTAAGTCTAATTAATTCATTTAAATTTTCCAATAATTGCATTGCAGAATTATCATACTAAGGCTTATCTTTTAATTTCACAGGTAGCATTACATAAGCAGGTCTTTGCAATAGCATAATAACTGAATAACTTTTATTAAATCCAGAATTTAAATAATTCATCAAGAGACATGATTCACATTTAATATGATAAGAATTTCCATGTTTTGTAATGATCAGTTGTTGTGGTGAGCCAGTTAGTATTCCATAAGGATATCCTACACAGGCTTTTATAGAGATTGGATTTGGTGTCTTTTCTTTGGGTTTTTTTAGCTACAACATATTAGTTGCTGCAAGAAGTCTAAATAAGTCTTGATGTATTGCAGTAATATTATGAATAGGAGAATGACACACATAGATGGGAGACACCCATCTAGGGGGTAAACCATCTTCTTAGAGGTTCCCCATCAATATTTGGTGTATAATTATTAAATTTTTGTGTCTTGTTCAAGAAATATTCTGTATAATCAAAATCTGGACGACCAACTGAATAATCATAAAGGTAATCAGCAGCTCCCACTGGTGTATATCTTGATACTTGTTTATTTCCAAATCCACAATCAAGCCATTTAGGAGACTTAATTAAAGAATCCTAAAGGTGGTCCTTTCTATTCTCTTGTTAATAAATCTTTCCATTTGACTTTAGGTAGAGGATCTGCATTTTGACTTCCCCAATGTCTGTCTATAGCAGTTTGACCTTTAGAGTCTGAATTCAAATAATTTAATACAAAAATTGAATACATGAGCATATGATAAGGCGAATAATAAGAATTTGACTGCTTTAACTTCTGCAATTGATTCTTTAAATTTTGATGCATTCTTTCAATGATTGCTTATCCTTGGGGATTATAAGGAATCCCAGTTGTATGCTCTACTTTCCACTTTAAACAAAAGTTTTTAAATGACTTGGAAACATAAGCTGGAGTTTTATTTTTTTTTTGAATACTCAAATAACTAAAGCAATATATCAGATGCTGAATCACATCTTTAACTGCTTCTCTAGTTCTAGCAGAAGCTGCAATAGCATGAGAAAAGGTGTCTACACATACATGTACAAAAGATAATTTTCCAAATTCTGGAATATGTGTAACATCCATTTGCCAAAGCACATTAGGTTTTAGTCCTCTAGGATTAACTCCTTGTTGAGGAGGGTGGT
>NW_006399766.1:1073992-1075812 GCF_000299155.1 Elephantulus edwardii | reverse complement strand
TTAGACTTTAATATTATTAAAGCTCACTCTTTGGTATAGTCTAATTGTATTACTTTAGCAGTCTGTATCTTATCCTCAATTATCTTTAATTTTTCTAATGCTTCTAATGTTAAACTTCTTTTAGATTTAGGGGAAGCATCTCCTTTTAATATATTGAACAAAGGATCAAGCTCTCCAGTGGTAATTTTTAAATATGGCTGGATCTAATTAATATTCCCTAATAATTTCTGAAAATCATTAAGAGTCTTTAAGTTATCTGTCTTTATCTGCATTTTTGGGACGTAATATATTCATCATGTATAACCTTTCCTAAATAGTTAATTTAAATAGTTAATTGGTTTATTATGTTGAATTTTATCAGGAGCTATAACTAGCCCATGTTTCTAGTTGTTAACTCTTTTCTAGTTTTATTATTTTTCGGCACATCCCTATAGCTAGGTGGCGGTAGTGCATTTAGGGCCTTTTTGGAAGAGGTCTGGAACATTTGAAAAGGTCCATATCCATCATCCTCCCAATGATACTTAGCTGTTTCTTCCTCTAAATCTGCCTCATTCTGGGAGTCTAACTATTCATCATCAGGACTTTCCTGAGCAGCAGCCTGCGCTAAAACTTCTTCAGAAGAAGAATATTTCTTTTTACTGTCTGAAATTAAGGGAGCAGCTTCCTGATCCTCAGCTATCGAAGGAGCCTCTTCCATGGAGATCTCTATTTCACTCTTATTCATTAACATGTCTTTAATTTGTACTCACACAGCAAATGCTTGTACCGGGACTTCCCTAGCACCCTTTGTTTCATAAAAATGTCTCATATCAGCACTTACCTTCTTTCAGTTGTAGAGAGAAAGATTACCTTCCTCTGGAAACCAAGGACTTACTTTTAACACAAAATCATAGAATTATTTAAACTCTTTCTGGGGACTTTTACCCCACGAGCAGCTAACATATGACTCAAAACTGAAACAAAAAGATTTTTACCTTTTGAGTGTAATTGTCCCATGATTATTATCTGCACTTACTCGTCTTAACCCAGCGAATATGCTTCCGGCGAACCTGCAGAGTTCTGAGACGAGAGCTGACTTCTGACTTGAAAAATATTTAAAGAAACAAAGAGGAGAGATAGCTTACCTGGGTGTTCCTCACTTTCGAGCCCGACGTTGGGTGCCAACTGCCGCGGGCTGCTCCATTCAGGAGGGGCTTATAAGCCTGAGGTCCAGGGTCTCAAAGAGGCAACACGAAGGTGGGTAGAAGTTTGGCGAAGGGACGATGAAAGAACACAAGACAGTCAAGTGATCTTGATGATTTTAATTCTGAGTCATTCTAATTTCCCTTCTTCTTTCTTCCTTTGCTTTTCCTTTTCTCTTTCCTTTCCTGCTTATTACATTTTACATGATACATTTATATTCCATTTTTTACAATTAGAGGCTTAATCAACAGTCAGAGAAACAACAAAAGTAAGAATAAAGTTTACATTATTTTCTTGCACACAGCTATTTTTTATGGTCATGGTTCCTTGGAGAGCATGGAAGGCTATTCTTAATGGTCATGGTTCCTTGGTCATTGGAGAGTCTGGTAGACAATGGCTTTTCGCTTAAACATTTTCTTTTTAAACCTGTTCTTCAACTTGTTTGGTAGCAAAGTTACAAAGTAAAAAGTTACATTTTAAATTTAAGCTGATACATTTTACGTTTTTAGTTAAATTTACAACATTATTTATTTCCATTCAAAAGACAACACTTTTACACTTTCTATTATTCCAGGGGTGATCACTATCTCAAGAAGGGGGTTTTGGTTTATTAAAAAGATGTTTTGGGTCATAATATC
>NW_006399766.1:1057678-1073717 GCF_000299155.1 Elephantulus edwardii | reverse complement strand
ATTAATTCTTTTTGTTATAATGCATCCATGAATTCCCTTAAAATCATATTGTTCTTGAGAAGTTTTAATAATGCTAAAAGAACTGGAGGTAATGTTTGCGTATCAAAGTCATCACCTCCATTTAGTTCTTTCTGGGAACATCTAACAAACTTTTAGTAGGAACACTTTGTGTAAAAAACACAGCCTTTTTTTCCCTATCCCACATAGAAAACACAAAGAGACAATAGAAGAGAAATTACAGAAAGTCCAATAACAATCATAGAGAAAGCCCAAGTTCCGAGAGGCTGACTTCCTTGAAGTTTTCGCCTCAATCGAGTGATTTTGTCACGCAGACTCCCTTGGAGTTAGTGTGGCACAAAGGCATTTGACTGTGTGGATCACAACAAACTTTGGCTTACTCTGAGAAGAATGAGAATCCCAGAACACTTAATTGTGCTTATGTGAAACTTATACTTGGACCAGGAGGCAGTCATCAGAACAGAGCAAGGAAACACTGCATAGTACAAAACTGGGAAGGGTGTGCATCAAGGATGTGTCCTATCTCTATATTTTTTCAGTCTATATGTGGAACAGGTTATCTGGGAGGCTGGTCTCTATGAGGAGAATTATGGCATCAGGATTGGAGGTAGACTTATCAACAATCCTGCATTATGCAAATGACACAAACCTTCTTGCTGAAACTGAGTATGACCTGAAGTGCTTGCTGCAGAAAGTGAAGGACTTCAGCCTTCAATATGGATTGAAGCGCAACATCAAGAAAACAAAGATTCTTACCACAGGGCCGATTGGCAGCATCATGATAGAAGGTGAAGAGATTGAGATTGTTGACAACTTCATTTTGCTTGGCTCTACAATCAACACTCTCAACAACAACTCTCAGCAACCAGGAAATGAAAAGACAAATTCTAGTGGGGAAAGTCTGCTGTCAGAGACCTCTCCAAAGTGCTGAAGAGCAACAATGTCAGTCTGGAGACTAAGGTGTCGTGGCCTTTGAAATTACTTGCTACGCATCAGAGAGCTGGACAATGACTAGGGATGATAGAAGGAGAGTTGATGCCTTTGAGCTTTGGTGCTAGATAAGAGTATTGAATATACCACGGACTGCTAGGAAAACAAACAAGTTTGTCTTGGAGAGGGTGAAGCCTTGGAGGCAAACATTCTGAAGCTTTGTCTGACATACTTCGGACATGTTGCAAGGTGGGATCAGTCCTTGGAGAGGGCTATCATGCTTGGGATGATGGAGGTACAGCACAGGAGATGAAGACCCTCGATGAGATGGATTGATTGAGTCACTGGGGTAATGGGGATAGGTGTTTTGGAAACAATAAAATCGGCAAGAGATAGAGCAGGGTTTGGGGTTGTTGTACTCATAAGTTCACTATGAGTCACAGGCAACTAGACGACACATAACATTAACAGTACTAAGAGACCCAGAACCTATGAGGGACCCTGACACTCTTCTGGAAATGCCTTCCTTGACTCTGTTCCCACCACATCTCCTTTTAAACAAGTGTTCCCATTTTCGCTCCTGCTATGTACTTTTGAGTTGCTTGCAACTCACAGCGACCCTATGTACGACAGTTCTGAACCCTCTCCTATCTTGAGCCAATTTCATTGTCTCTGATACACCTATTCCCATTACCACAGTTACTGTGTCAATCCATCTCATCCTGGGTCTTCCTATTCTATGCTCTCTCTCCACCTTTTCAAGCATGACCTCCAAGGAGCAGCATGATTTCACCCTCTGCAGCACAGACTCATTTATTTCCTTATCAGTCCATAGTATATCCAATACTGTTCTCCAACACCACAACTCAAAGGCAGAGTCATCTTCTATCATCTGTAGTCATTGTCCATCTTTCTTATCCATAGCATGTAATTGCGAAGACTGTGGTTTAGATCAGGTGCACCTTAGTCTCTAAACTGACATATTGCTCTTCAGTACTCTGAAGAGGTCCCTTACTACAGATTTTCCTAATGCATTTTGTCTTTTGAATACCTGGCTGCTGGTACCACGACTGTGACTATTGATTGTGGGGCCAAGCAAACTGAACCAGTTAACAATCTCAGTCTCTTCTCTATATATCATGATGTTGCCAATTGGCCCAATGGTGAGAATCTTTGTTTTCTTAATGGTGAGCTTTAATCCATATTAAAGGCTGCAGTCCTTGACCTTCTGCAGCAAATGCCTCAGGTCCTGTAGGGTAATATTATCTAAGCAAACAAACATAATAAATCTACAAACTTTATCACTTCTGTCTTCCATTAGTTTTTTATCCACTCCTCACCCACCTGACAGTTCTGTTCTGAACCACACAGTTAAGTTCTGCTTACCTTCATGTTCAGTTCTGCTCCCCAAAAGGAAAGCAATGAACCAAAAAGGAGGGGGGCATAAAAAGAAATTTTGAGTGTGGACATTTATTTTATTTCCTCTGCTTTCCCAACATCCTCTGAGCTATTCAGAGCATGACTGTCACAGGGCCAAACCCTCCTAGAAGCAGATTAAGAGATAATAGGGAGTTCCACAGCTTGAATTAACATCCCTTCCAACGTGAGGAGACAGATTCTCCACAAGAAGGAAGAAGATCCTGCAGTGCACATTCATCCTTGGTGAAAATGGGCCAGTAAAAACCAGGGACCATGGCAAGTAATGAGACCTGAGACTAGCAACTGTAGAGGATGTTGCTGTTGTTTGATATTGAGTCGATTTCAGTTCATGGAGATCTTACATGACAAAATAAAAGCTAGGAAAGAGTAAATTAGGGATGCCAGGGCTCAGGGAACAGACACTGCATAGATGTGAGACACAGAAAGTAGGTGTGCCAGGTAGCTCTGTGGCCACCATGTTTGCAGTGGTTCCATGAGTGTGGCACTGGCAGAACAATTCACATATAATTTTACAGATGGAGAGGCTGAGGATCAGAGAGATCAGAAATCTTGCCTCAATTCTCATAACTGATTGAATGTGTGAGTTTTTCAGTAAAAAATGAATAAACTCATAAAATAGCTTTCAACTTATTATTCACACCCAGATATGTCATGCTTATGCTATTTTAGTAAATTGAGCTTCTGATACTAGAGATCAAAGTTAAATGTTATATTAATTTAACATTACTTAATTACAGCAATGAGGGCATGATCTTCTTTGTTAGAGTTGTTAGGCTGTGGTCTCTGTTATATTAGAGTCTAAGTGTACCTGCACGTGGCTTCTAATCAAAAGTTGACAGCCCAAACCCACCAGTCACTCATTAGAAAGGAGAAAGATGAGACATCCTGCTACTATAAAGACTTACAGCTTTGGAAACCCTAGGGAGACTTTCTATCCTGCCCTGTATGGTTGCTATGAGTCGTAATCAACTCAATGGCAATGGGTTTGTATGAGTTTATTTGAAATAGTCCAGATTAAAAACAAATAATGAGTTCATTGACTTTCTTTTTACCTTTTTCTCTCAAAGATAATTGAAAACTGAAATAATAGCTTGTGCTCTGATGTCATTAGCTAGTATACTTCTTAGAGGTAAAAGGAAAAGCAATATCATGTCATCATTCAGATTGCATGATTTGGCATCTCTTTTCATTAACTATGATAAATAATTAAGGCACTATGTAACTAAAGTCATTATTTGGTTGTTTTGGGTTTTTTTTTTCCCCAGGCAAGTATCCAGGGATCTAGGTGAAGGTCTTCTTCAGAGGTGAAGCAAACCAGCAGGTAATGGGCACTTGGGAAAAGCTCTCAGAAGGTGTCAGACACAAGAGTCATAATCTTCATTTCTAGTATGAGAGATAATAAGTGTTAGTACGAACCTAAATCCTAGAAAAGATCTGAGTATTTTGTTGGCAACTATTATAGGAATGAAGAACCAAGATTAAGGCAAAAGCCCTGGATCCAGTAGAAGAGGTAAGTCTATTCTGAGCCCTGGTGTGTTTTACTTGCTTTCCCCTGAGAGAAAAGCAGAATTCTGCTATCATTTTCTATTGGTATCAGAGTGGTTGTGAAAAGATGCATCTATAATAAGAGAGAATAAGCAAAGAAAATATTAAGCACACCAGTCATGGTAATACTGGTTGTAAGCTCACCATTGGAGAAGAAAGTTGTTCTGCATTTTTAGAAATCAGTGTTAGAACCACAAATTAATTTTCTGCAAACATACTGAAAAGAAATTGAAAATTAAAATGCTTTAACAAGGATTGTTGTCGTCGTCATTGTTATGTTTAGTCAAGTCACTTGTGACTCATAGTAAC
This sequence comes from Elephantulus edwardii, assembly GCF_000299155.1. Lineage (NCBI taxonomy): Eukaryota > Metazoa > Chordata > Mammalia > Macroscelidea > Macroscelididae > Elephantulus > Elephantulus edwardii. The sequence goes on along the minus strand of NW_006399766.1, from coordinate 1,069,475 downwards.
CCCCTGTACAGTAGCTCTGAAACTTGCTCATTACCCTAGTCATTGAATCAATATATCTCATCGATGGTCTTCCTCTCTTTCTCTGTCCATCCACCCTTCCAAACATGATGTCCCTCTCCAAGGACCGGTCCCTCCTTGCAACATGCCCAAAGTATGTCAGACAAAGCCTCAGAATCCTTGCCTCCAAGGAGCAGCCTGGTTTCACTTCTCCAGGATGAACGTGTTTGTTATCCTGGAAATCCATTGTATTTTCGGTACTCTTCTCCAGCACCACAGCTCAAAGGCATCAATTATCTTTCTATTATGCCTAATCATTGTCCAGCTCTCTGACACATAGCAAACAATTGCAAAGACTATGGCCTGGATCAGGCACACCTTAGTCTGCAGACTTGATGTCATTGCTCTTCAGTTCTCTGGAGAGGTCTCTGACAGCAGACTTTTCCTAAGCAATTCATCTTTTTATTTCCTGGCTGCTTGTGCCTAGAGTGTTGATTGTGGAGCCAAGCAATCTTAAGCTGTTAAAAATCTAAAAGATCAGAATGGTATGTATACTTCAAAGAATCAACATTTTTTGTGTTGTGGTATTGGTGAAGAGTATCTAATATCTTCATGGACTGTCAATACCCAAACAAAACTGTCTTGGAAGAAGTGCAACCAGGATATCCTTTGAAAGCAAAAGATGGTGAAATATTATCTCACATAATTTAGACATATTGTCAAAAGGAGTCAGTATTTGGGAAAAAAGACATCATATTGGACAAAGCAGAGGGACAGTGAAAGAGAAGAAGGCCCTCAACGAGATAGATTGACACAGTGACTACAACAATGGACTTGAACATGGCAAAGATCGTGAGGATGGTGCAGGATAGGTCAAGGTTTTATACCATTGTTCATAGGATTGCTATGAATTGTAGTTGACAAGATAGCACCTAACAACAACAGTGTATATCTCACAATTTTTGTGAGGAAATATAATTTCCTGTAATCAATGATCCAGCTTTTTAAAAAAGCATTTATAGTAAGTCTTTTAATAGCTTTGAGGATAAAGATTACATTGTATTGGAGCTAAAAATAAAACTCTGCAAATAAAAACAGAATGTTCTAGGAGAAAAGCTTACATTTGCAACAAACTTGTCCCCCCCAACATTTGACATTAATGGAATAAATAATATGTATCACATTGACAAATTCACTGTCATCGAGTGGATTCTGAGCCATAGTGACCCTCCACTGAGAAGAAGAAGAAATTGTGCTACCACGGTTCAAATCCACCAGTTTCTCTGTCAGAGAAAGATGTGCAGTCTCCTTCTATGTAACTTATAGCCTCTGAAAATGTGCTGGAGTGTGACTTTCTACTTGATGACACACAGCAACAAAAACAACCCATCTATTTTTTTAAATAAAATTTTCATTTTATGCCAGTTTACTTGCAAAGTTCATATGCATTGTTATTCACACCAGATCTTTCTCATTTCCTTTACCTAACCCTCACTCTACCTATCAAATTGTGTGATGACCCTATTATTAACCACACACATCCCTCCATTCATCCTTAGCTCTCTGCTCCCACCTTACACCCCTCTTCGGGTCCTCATACATGTTCTACAATCATGGTCTTTTACAGTATTTGTTGTTATGGGACTGAACTAGTTCACTTAGCATAATGATGTTTTCCAGTCCTTCCCAAGTTAGGTTGTTGTTGTTGTTATGTGCCGTCGAGTCGTTTCCGACTCATAGCGACCCTATGCACAACAGCCCTAAACCCTGCTCTATCCTGTGCCAACCGTACTGCCTCTGACACACCCATCCCGATTACCCCAGTCACCGAATCAATCCATCTCATAGAGGGTCTTCCCCTCCTGCCCAAGTTAGGTAGTGACCTAAAAAATCATTTCTCCTCTGTGCTGCATAGTAGTCCATCATGTGAATGTACTATAATTTCTCAATCTACTCCATTGTGAACAACAACCCATCTTGATGACAAGTGACTATTCATCTTTCTCCCATGAATTCTAACCTCCAGAGATGTTTGGCCTATTGCTTAGTAGCACCATACACTATGGATTATACCTGAAAAATATATGTATAGTTATAGTTACATTTCCTCAGAAAAGCAGAAAGTCAGTAAAACAAAGGAAGATTCTTGAGAGATGTATTGACATATTGACTGCAAAAATAGATTTGAGCATGGTGAAGATTATGAGGATGCATATAATAGGGCAAGGCCTCAATCTCTTATTCATAACATTGCTATGACCCATAGTCGACTTGAAAGCACCTAAAAATAATAACAACACAAATAATTCTGATAGCTTAATTCCTAGCATGTTTCACTGCTAATGAAAAAGTTAAATGTCTCTGGTAGTTCAAATCCATGAGAGAAAGATGGACAATCTCTGCCCATTAAGATTTACTGTTTTGAACAAAGGCTGCATAGTGGAGTGGACTTGGGGAAAAGGATTGTATAACAATGAAAGAATTTTTCATTTAGTTTTCAAAGAGTAGAGCTACCTGGGGGGATGGGTGGGCAGGGAGAAAAGCGCAACAATGAATGAATGTCAAGCCAAAGTCTCTGTAAACGTTCATTAAAATTAATAATAGTAATAAAAAATGTTTAAAAAATTACGGTTTTGTGGACCCAGTGGTTGGTCACTAGGATTCAGAATAGCTTGATTGGGTGGCAGTGAATGAGTGAGTGCTTTTTATATTTTGTACCTTTGTGGTAAGGGACTCATATGCAATTCTCTTGTTTAATTTATATAATAAATTAAACACCATACATAAAGAAAGTGAATACTCATTGAAAACAGAGAAACGACCAAAATGAAAGTCAGCAGGGACTCTGAAATTGCTCTAGAACTTAAAGAAGATAAAGTGAGAGGAAAAAATGAGAGAGCTAAATAGAATATTTCAATGGCATCTTGAGAAGAAAAAGCAAAGTATTATAATTAGATGTTCAGACATGGAGTTATAAAAGAAAAAGAGAAGAACATTCTTGCAATTTCTCAACCTGAAAGAATATTTCAGCCTCAAGCTGGAAGACTTAATGTTTCTATGAACAAAATAGTGAATGATGCATGAAGCATCAAAGAAGATTGGAGGAATACACAGAGTCATTGCATGGAAAAACCCGGTAGACATTGAGCCACTTCAGGAAGTAGCATGTGATCAAGAACTAATGATACTGAAAGAATAAATACAGGTTGTACTTAAGGCATTGACCAAAAATAAGTCTTCAGAAATTGACAGAATACAAACTGAAAGGTTTCAATGAACAGATGCAGCCCTAGATGTTGTCAATGCTTCATGATAAGAAATTTGGAAGATAACTACCTGATCAATCTACTGAAAGAGATCCATTTTATGCCTATTTAAGAAAAAAAAACCCACTATAATGTGCAGGATAAAATTTTGCTGAAGATAATTCAAAAAATGACAGGGAGCTATCAGAAATTATAGTTTAATTTAGAAGAGGCTTTGGAAAAGGATATTATTATTGATGTCAGATCTTGGCTGAAAGCAAAGAATATAAAAAAGATGCATACTTGTGTTTTATTGACAAATTGTGTTTTATTGCAAAGGCATTTGACTGTTTGAATCTTAACAAACTATGGGTAAAATTGAGTAGAAAGTGAATCTCAGAACACTTAATTGTGTGCATGTGAAACCTAAACAAAAACCAAGATGCAATGTCCTGAAAAGAGCAAGGGAATACTACACGTTTGAAAAATGGGAAAGATGTGCATCAAGAATGTATGTATTTTTATCTATTCAATCAGTATGCTGAGCAAATAGGTCAAGAAGCTGTATTGTTTGAAGAAGAATGTGGAATCAGGATTGGAGGAAGACTCCTCAGTAACATTCAATATGCAAAAGGCACAACCTTGCTCACAAAAAATGAAGAACACATGAAACTCTAATTGATGAACCCAAAAAACTTCAGAATTTATTATATTTCAACACAAACAATTCTCTTGTTAAGAGAATGTTTCAACAAAACATTCTCTTAACTGGGCCAATTAACACCATTCTAGATAAGTGGAAAAAAGACTAAAGTTGTTAAGTATTTCATTTATTTCAATTCACAATCAACATCCTTGAAAACAGTGTTCAAGAAACCAATCAATATAGTTCAATGGGCAAATGTGCTGCAAACGGCTTCTTAATAGTAATAATAAAGAGCAAGGATACAAATCTGTCTTGGGAGAAATGCAGCAAATACTTCTTAGAAGCAGAGGTGGTGATATTTTATCTTAGGTATCTTGGGCATTTTATCAGGAGGGACGAATCTTTAGAGAAGAACTTCACAGGTGGGCAAAAATGAGGAAGGTCTTGAATGAGAATAGTTACATTGTGACTGCAATGGGAATAACAGATTGTAAGGATGGCACATGATTGGGCAAAGTGTCATTCTGTCACAGTAAGTCAGGGAAGACTTGATGACACCTACAGTATCAATATATCTTGTGCCCACAAAAGGATTTTTCCAAAAGCAATTCCTTTAAAAGTTTTGCATTAAATACTATTAAAACATTTGGCTCATGATTTGATTTTACTCCAAGTAAATAAAAATGGTTGGTGTTTAAATATTTCCTATTCCAGATATTTTACAGGTATAAATTTAGGTGGGGAAGGATGGAGGATCAGAGGAAGACCCTCAACCAGGTGGATTGACATGATGATGCCACAATGGGCTCTTGTGTGTCAGGAAGTGTGAGGATGGTACAGGATAGAATAGGGTCAGATCTTCTGTTCATAGAGTCACTATGAGTCATACTCAACTCAATGGCACCTAACAACAACAGTTTATTTGACTTTCATCAAAACTAAAAAAAAAAAACAACAACAACAACAAAAAAAAAAAAAACCAAACCAGAAAATTAAACTGATTCTGACTCATAGCTATCCTCAGGGCTATAATTATCAGGAGAGATGAAAACCATAAGATTTTTATGACTTTAATCTTCAGGGAAGTAGACTAACACATCTTTCTCCCCCAGGCCCCCTTAGGGGTTCAAATCACCAACTTTTTAGTTAGCAGCCAAGCATTTAAGTGCTATTCCACCAGGGCTACCTTCCTTATACATTGCTGCTGTGAGTCGGTTCTGACTCAGCTCACCACACTGCCGGGTCTTGTGCCATCCTCATGATTGCTGCAGTGTTTGAGCCCATTGCTGTAGCCAATGTGCCATTGAAGGTTTTCTTCTTTTTTTCTTTTAGTCATCTTCTACTTTAACAAACATGATGTCTTTCTCCAGGGATAGATCCTTCCTGATAAAACATTCAAAGTATGTGAGATAAAGTATTCTTATTTCCATTTTACAGATAAGTATACTGAGACTTAAAGAAGATTTCCTCAACTAGTATGAATCAGAGGCATAATTGTAATTCAGACATTCTACTCCCAAAGCTCTCTAGGATGTCAAGGGTGTACTTTTTCAAAATGGCTTTTCTATCCCTTGATATTCTGAGATTCCACCCTACCAAAGTTCAGTTAGTTGATCAAAATATGACTATTATGTCTAATTGGGGAATACTTCCTCTATTAAATACTGTAAAACTGTGGCCATGTAAGTTTGCCCTGAGGCCAGAGTTGATTGGAGACCCTTTAAGTGGTTAATTTGAAACAAAAATAGGATAACTGGTGGATAGAAAGAAATTACTGCTTTGATAAAAGACTTACTAAAGGCTAAAGTTAGAGGTTACCTGCCTTGTAATCTGGAGATCAGCAAAACTCCACCTCTCTCTTCCCCAACTCCCAAAAATCTTTTCTGGCAATGCTTCAGAGTGTGCCCTGGCCAATGCAGCCTGCAGAGGAATGTGGCATCAGGATTGGTGGAAGAATCATCAACAACCTGTGTTATGCAGATGACACAACCCTGCTTGCTGAAACTGAGGAGGACCTGAAGCGCTTGCTGCAGAAGATCAAGGACTATAGTCTCCTATATGGATTGAAGCTCAACATCAAGAAAACAAAGATTCTTACCACTGGGCAAATTGGCAGCATCAGTATGGATGGTGAAGAGATTGAGATAGTTAGCAGTTTTAGTTTACTTGGCTCCACGGTCAACACTCTTGGTAACAGCAGCCAAGAAATCAAGAGACAAATTGCATTGGGGAAGTCAGCTGTGAGGGACCTCTCAAGAGTACTGAAGAGCAATGATGTCAGACTAGAGACTTAAGTGCGCCTGATCCAGGCTATAGTCTTCACAGTTACGTTCTATGCATCAGAGAGTTGGACAGTGAATAGGGTTGATAGAGAATTGATGCCTTTGAGCTGTGGTGCTGGAGAAGAGTGTTGAATATACCATGGACTGCTAGGAGAACAAACAGGTTTGTCCTGGAGAGGGTGAAGCCAGAATGCTCCTTGGAATCAAGGGTTCTGAAGCTTCGTCTGACATATTTTGGGCATGTTGCAAGGAGGGACTGGTCCTTGGAGAGGGACATCATGTTTGGCAGAGTGGAGGGGAGGCGAAGGAGAGGAAGACCTTTGATGAGATGGATCGATTCTGTGACTGGAGATGTGGGGATAAGTGTGTTTGAGATGGCTAGGTTGGCACAGGATAGAAGAGAGTATAGAGCTCTTGTACCTAGGGTCGCTATGAGTCGCAAGTGACTCGATGACACATAACAACAACAACAAAGGCTGAAGTAAAGTATGGCCCAAATTGCCACCTTTAATTCCCCTGAAAGTATGGTCTATGCCTGGAAACACCCATAAAAGATTGCCTTCAGAACTATGGAGCCTCTTCCTCTGTGCTTCCTTAGCATAGACTCCTAACCTCACCTTAGCTGATTGCCTCAACCCTCTGTGAGCTTCTTGAGGATCTTTCAGGGATTTTGAACCTAAAAAAGCACATATGGGAAGTTTGTAGTCCAGAGGAAGGGATCAGGAGAAACAGGTGGTATTGAAAATGATGGAGTGAACAGAGTGAACTTTTGCGGCCATCTGCCTTTTTCGGATTAATTTGTTAATAATTTTTATGATATTAAGGATTATAAATAAATCACCTTCCAATTGAGATATAGGGTAAGGTGGTCCAAAGCAGCATAACCATAGAGAATGAGAACCAATTTGTGAAAATGTGTTCACGGAATGATGATCCGTATGGCATACAGCCTCAGGAAATGTTTGTTGGATTACGTAGCAGTGCCACCTACAAGAAATAAATCTAGTTGACTAGCAGACTTTGGAGTTTATTCTGTGCTTTTAGAAAATGGTTTCTAATTAATTTTTTATAATTTACTTATAAATTATAAATTGTAGGAAACTGATAAGATAAAATATTTATGACACGTCCTTCTTTTTGCATGGATTTATATACAGGTAGACTATACAAACAAAACCAAATCCTCTTCAAAATAATTTCCTTGTATTATATTTGTAATCTATAAATATACTTCAATACATGACTCCCTTTAAATGGTACTCTCAGAGACAGTAATTACTTTACAATAGGATGTATATGTTGCTGACAAGTCCCCTGTACCATATCGTATTTCCTACTGAGTTTTGTTATATTATTTGGGCCAAGATATAATTGTATTTCATATAAGAATGAAACTCACTTTCAGTTATTTAAAAAGAAATGTGATACTCTGTGAACATTTGAATAATACTCTAATTTACAATACTACAGCATTGTTAGAAATCAATAGTCAAAAGTCTGCACAGAACACAAGTTTCACTGAGAAGAGCAATACTAAATTATCATTGAGGACTCCTTCCAACTTTTTATTTGATTATTACATTTAAATAAAAGAGATTAATATAAATGTATCTGCAATACAGCAATGGAAAAACTATGGCCCTGGGATCTTGGGAAACTGCTATTTGGATATAAGGAATTTTATAATAATTTTATAATAACTGGGAAATCAGTCTCCTATATTCAAGTAATTAATTTCAGAGACTATTTTTAGCAATGAAATTCTATGACTTTAAAGGTTTTAGATCTCATTATATTCATATGACTTTAGATCTTTTTACTCTTGTGTTTATAATTTTCAAGTTTCAGATAAAGAACCTTAAATAAATATAAATACATTTTTATAGCCATGTTGCCAGGAGGGACGGGTCCTTGGAGAGGGACATCATGCTTGGGAGGGTGGAGGGACAGCGCAGGAGGGGAAGACCCTCTATGAGATGGGTTGATTCGGTGACTGGGGTGATCGGGATGGGTGTGTCAGAGGCAATGAGATTGGCACAGGATAGAGCAGGGTTTAGGGCTGTTGAGCATAGGGTCACTATGAGTCGCAAACGACTCGACGGCACATAACAACAACAAACATAACAATTGTGTAACTCAAGTCCCAGTCTACATTTATAGAATCATATGGAGTAGACAATGTTGTTTTTGTTGTTATGTGCTGTTGAGTTGTCTGTGGTTCATAGTGGTATATAGCTACACATAAATGGAAATATGCTGTATACACTATTTACAGTTTAAAATTTTAAAATATTCTTGAAAATTGATTTTTATTCTTTGAATAGATGTCACTTTATAGAAAAAAAACAACAGAGATTCAAAAGTGCTTTAGTCCTCAAGGTGACATCTTCTAGCACTTTAAATCTTGCAGATTTGCCAATTCAGTATGCCATTTGATTTTTTTAAATTTTATTTTATTATTTTTTTTATGTGTGTACCATCAAATCAGATCTGACTGGTACAGGAGGAAATTGTCCCTCCTTTTCCAGCAGAGCATCTGGTAGATTAGAACCGTGTGCCTCTGGGTTTGCAGTGCAGCTTCTTGCCACTAGGCCACCAGAGCTCCCTGACATTTGATTTTTTAATTGTGTCTTCCATAAGCATTGATTTTGGAATCAAGACAAAGAAAATTTTTTACAAAGTCACACTTTTGTACTTTTATCATAATGGTTTTTTATGACTCTGTTGTTGTTGTTGTATAATGTTGAGTTGGAATCAACCCATAGCTGACCCTACAGCGGGTTTTCAGAGTCAGTAAATTGCGTGGGACTTCATTGCCTATCTTTCTTGTGCAGAGCAGCTGGTAGGATATTTTCATTAGGTGAGATATAATCCATATTGTAGGCTGTGATCCTTGAAGTCCATCAATAAATGTTTCAAGGCTTAATAATTTTCAGCAAACAAGTTTGTGTTGTCATTGTTAATGAGTCTTTCTTCAAATCTGTTAATGTGTTCTCCACATAATTCATCTTTTTTATTATTTTCTTAGGTATATAGATTGAATAGGTGTAGTGAAAGGATATAACCCTGGATACACATGTTTCCCAATTTTAAGCCATGCAATATCCCCAAGTTCTCCTCAAAGAACTATTTCTTGGTTCATTAATAAGCTTTGCATTAACACAATTAAGTGTTTTAAATTCCCTTTCATTGTAATATTATCATTAATTGTTATAATACACACAATTGAATATGTTTGTATAGTCAATAAAAGGGAGCTCTGGTGGCCTAGTGGCAAGAAGCTGCACTGCAAACCTGAAGACATGAAGTGTGAGGTCACCAACTGCTCCCTGGGAGAAAGATGGACAATCTCCTCCAGTGTGATTAATTTCCTCTGAAAACCCTCAGCATGGTCAGCTACAGGTTGGTTCCAACTCGATGATATACAACAATAGTCAATAAAACACAGGTAGACATCTTGCTGGTAATCCTTGCATTTATCCAAGATCCATATTTTGTATTAAATATGCTCCCTATCAATATTATCTATTCAGAACACTTAAGTGTGTTCATACAAAACCTAGGCCTAGACCAAGAGGCTATCATGGGAACAGAGCAAGGAAATAATGTTGTTGTTGTTATGTGCCGTTGAGTCGTTTCCGACTCATAGCGACCCTGTTTAAAAATTAAGAAAGCTGTACATTTGGGCTATATCCTTTCTGCATACTTATTTAGTCTGTATGCTGAGAAAATTATTCCAGAAGGTTGACTCTATGAAAAGAATGTGGCATCAGGATAGGATGAAGACTCATCAATAATTTTTGTTGTGCAGATGACATAACTTTGCTGGCTCAAAGTAAAGGAAACTTGAAACATTTGCTGTGGAAGATCACAGACTATAGCCTTCCATATGGATTGCATCTCAGTGTAAAAAAAAAAATTCTCATCACTGGACCTACAGGCAACATCATGATAGATGGAGAAAAGGTTGAAACAGTTAACAAGTTCATTTTACTTGGATCCAGTCAATACACTTGGTACCAACACTCAGATCAGGGGACATATTGAGAAAGTGTGCAGTCAGGGACCTGTCCAAATTATTGAGGAGCAATGACATTAGTTTGAGGACCAAGGTGCATTTGATTCATGCATTGTTTTTTCAGACACTTACTGTGCATCTGAAACCTGGAAAATTAATAAGGATGACAAAATAATTGATGCTTTTGAGCTGTGGTATTAGAAAAGAGTACTGAATTACTCATGGATTGCCAAAAGAATAGATTACTATATTTGGAGAAAGTGCAGTCATAGTGTGCCTTGGGGGCAAACATGATAAAGTTTCATCTCACATACTTCAGGCATGTTGCTAGGAGAGGCTATTACGTGGAGAGGGACATCATATTGGAAAGGTGGAGTTCGGCAAGAAGAGGAAGACTCTCAAACATGTGGATTGACACAGTAACTGCTGGAATGTGCTCGAAGGTATCAGTAAGTGTGAGGATGCACAGGATAGAAGAGAGTTCAGATTTGTTGTTCATAGGGTTGCTATGGGTCATACTCCATTTAACAGTGCCTAACAACAACAATAATATTCTCATTGGCCTACTCAAACTTGCATAGGTTGTTGCTGTTGTTATTGAGTGCCGTAGAATCTTAGATGAACCATAACAACCCTATGAAAGAAAGTCTTGAAAGCAAAGCTTTCATCTTTTCCCCAAGTTCATAGAGTTTCTGGAGGCAAGCTTTTTTATTTATTTTATTTATTTATTTTCTTTTTGGGGAAGCGGATGCCACTTCTGCTTCCAAACCTGTTTTATTTGGGAGATTCACAAAAACCAGGCCCAAGCACCCAAACACCTTTTTAAATACAAGGCAAAATCAGATCATCTCAGAGCCACTCCATAGTCTCAACCCCAAAGTAGAAAATACACCTTTGCAGAATCCGGCCATTCCACTTACCTTCCCATCCCAGAAATAGCCCCAGACTGGCAGCCAAAAGCCTTTTTAAATATTCAGCCAAATCTGATGAGGTCAGAGCCACACACTAGTCTCAACCAAAAAACAGAAAATACACCTTTGCAGAATCCAGCTGTTCTGCTTACCATTCCATCCTGGGAAAAGACCCAGACTGGTAGCCAAAAGTCTTTTTAAATACGAGGATGATTTTGATCAGCTCAGAGCAACACACTAATCTCAACCATAAACCAGAAAATACACCTTTGCAGAATCTGGCCATTCTGCTTAACTTCCCATTTTGGAAATAGCTCCAAACTGGTAGCCAAAAGCTTTTTTAGATATGAGGCCAAATCCAATCAGCTCAGAGTCACACCCTCGTCCCTACCCCAAACCAGAAAATACTCCTTTGCAGAATCTGGCCATTCTACTTACCTCCCCAACCTGGGAAAAACCTTGTATATAGACTATATATTTTAAGTTTCCACTTGTAGATTATTGTTTTCTCTTTTTTTATTGTGGGATAATTTTTATATTGGTAGGTACCATCAAGTTGACTAAAACTTATAGTAACCCTATGAACAGATCTGGACCTTGCCCTGTCTCGCTTCATCTCTTCATCTCAGATATATATGAGCCCACTGTGACAGTCACTGTTTCAATCCATCATTTTGTTTTTGTTTTTGTTTTTTTTT
>NW_006399766.1:1037907-1053618 GCF_000299155.1 Elephantulus edwardii | reverse complement strand
AACGACAGCCTTTTTAACAAATGGTGTTGGCAAAATTGGAAAAATATCTGCAAAAGACTCAAGCAAGACCCACACCTCACTCCATACACAATCCATCATTTTGGAAGTCTTTTCTTCTCTGATCCTCTAACTTTCTCAACATGACGTCCTTTTATAAGGACTGGCTTCTGACAATATGCTCAAAATATGTGAGGTAGAGTTTCACTTTTTTTTCCTCTTAGGAACACTCTACCTGCACTTCCTAAAATCATACTTGTTTATTCTTTTGACAGTCTGTGGGATATTCAATACTTCTCCAACACCAGAAGCCAAAGTCATCAATTATTTTTCAGTCATTCTTATTCATTTAAGATACACGGGAAATAGTTGTAAATACTATATAGCATTGATTGAGGAGCCTAAGGAATGCTCTGTATCTAAAGGGCCAAAGGGGCTCTAATTTGGTTAGAAATCCCCTCTAACTTCCCCAAACTAACATCCACTTTAACTTCCATAATTCCTGCTGATGTTCTGAGCTACCTATGAGAGAACTCTATAAATTCCCTCCAATGCTTGAAAAGACCAATGAGAAAACCCCACGGCTTTTCCTTTGTCTACTTCCTTATAAAAAGTCCAGGGCAAAGTGGTTCAGGAAGCATGGCAATTTCTGAACAATAGTCTTGCCCTGCTCTGCTGGGAAATAGAGCCCTTACCCTTTAAAATACAGGTGTTTGGGTTATTCTTTCTCTTCTTTGGGTCTCATCTTCCTGCAACAGCTTAAATCAGGTGCATCTAAGTCTTTAAACTGGCATCCTTGCTTTAAAACGCTTTGAAAAGATCATTCACAGTTTACTTTTCCAGTGCAGTACATCTTTTGATTTCTTGACTGCTGTTACTCTGGCTCGGATTGTGGATCCAAGTAAAATTAAATCATTGATAGCAATCCTTTTTCTATCTAACATGTTGCCTCTTGGTCCACTGATGAGGATTATTTGTTTTCTTATTTGGTTTTTTCCTCCTTTCTCTAAATTTCTTAAATAATTTAATTTAGTCCATAGTTATGTGTCATCAGGTCTTAGATTATATTAGTTTGCCCTTAGAGAAACCATAAAATCTAAGTATAAGTGCAAAACTATTAGTACCAATTAAAAGATCAAGAATCAACTGAGGTAAGTGGGGGGAAGGAAAATATTGTTCAAATACATATATTTTCACCAGTGAGCTGTACGGTAGAGGGGGAAGAATGTATAAACTGTAAAAAATCCAAAATTAGCAGCACAAAGTGACAGGAAATATGAGGATAGAAAAACAAGTGGGTAAAGTCTACCACAAAGAAGGAAGTAAACAGACCAGTGTAGCATGTGGGACATTTGGACATTACTGGCCGAAAGCGGCTTAGCTCAATGCAATTGTTATTTGACTTCTTGATTGTTGCTTTCATGGGGATTTATTGTGAAACCCAGTAAAAGAAGTCCTTGATTTGACAGTGTCAGCCTTCTCCCCAAGATGTTTTCTACTCCTTCAGTTGTGAAGATTTTTGTTTTCTGGTTTTTTTTTTAATTTTATTTCATTATTTTTTGTGTGTACCGTCAAATCAGATCTGACTGGTACAGGAGGAGATTGTTGCCCCTTCTACAGCAAATCTGGTGGATTTGAACCGTGCACCTCTGAGACTGCAGTGCAGCTTCTTGCCACTAGGCCCACCAGAACTCGCCAATTTTTGTTTTCTTAATGTTGATGTGCAATCTCTACTAAAGGCTGTCTATGGTCTCTTTGATCTTTAGTAAGTTTTTCAAGTCCTCTTTGTGTTCTGCAAACAGGGTTTTGTCACCCACATTTTGCAGGGTGTTGAAGAGTCTTCCTCTAATCCTGATGCTATATTCTTCTTCATGGAGTCCAGTTCTTCAGGTGATTTCTTCCTTGCCAAGCGCAGCACCCCGGAGCCTCGCCAGTAAGACCCCCCCAAGCCCTGCTCATGGCCACCGCAGGTGATGCTGCCATCTGGTCCGTGGGGAGAACAAAGGGGCGGTGAAGAAGTGCGCAGAAATCCCCATGGCTGGGCTCCCCAAGCGAGGTCTGAGGAGCCCCATTGCCGGCTCCCCGCCCCCTCCTCCCTTCTGCTTTCCCCGCCACTGCCTCAGAGCCGCGCAACGCCCTCCGGCGGTCCCTGCGGGCTCGCCATTTTCTTGGTTTTGAGGTGTCATCCATATAAAGGCTATGCTCTGACAGCATTTTTGCTTTAAAATCTTTTGTACCACTCAGTGTCATCCTTTGCATTGGTAACATTGTACTGATCTCCCCTTTGTTGTATACTACCTTTCTCTCTCTCTTTTTTTTTTTAATGAAAGCTAATATGTGTCTTCTATATAGTAAGTCATTTTCAGTTGCCCACAGCCCTCATAATAAAAAATAATGATTTGATTTTTTTTTCTGTGTGTAAACGCATTCTTGACTTCTTATTGTTGTTGCTGTGTACAGTTGAGTCAGAACCTACCATAGCTTACCCTCTGGCCGTTTTTCAGAAGCACTTAATCTCATAGGGGGAGATTACTCATCCTTGTCCTATAGAGCAGTTGGTGGATTTGAATCATGTGCCTTCGGTATTGTAGCACAGCTTCTTGCCATTAGGCCACAAGTGCTCCCTTGTTACGGCCAAGTTAATTATATTCATCTTTTTATGGTTGTTGCTTTGTGCCGTCGAGTCACTTGCGACTCATAGTAACCCTATGTATAACAGCCCTAAACTCTGCTCTGCCTGTGCCAATCGCACTGTCTCTGACACACCCATCCCGATCACCCCAGTCACTGAATCAATCCACTTCATAGAGGGTCTTCCCCTTCTGTGCTGTCCCTCCACCCTCCCAAGCATGATGTACCTCACCAAGGACCTGTCCCTCCTTACAATGTGTCCAAAGTATGTCAGACGAAACCCCAGAATCCTTGCCTCCAAGGAGCAGCCTGATTTAACCCTCTCTAGGATAAATCTTTTTATGGCAGTAGTCAATAATATTTGTCATTTTGTGATTGACTTAATTACACTTAGCATAATACCTTCTAGGTTGATCCACATTGTTGTTAGGTGCTGTCGATTTGTAGATTACTCATAGCGACACTATGAATGAAAGACCTGATTACTTGTATAACTTTCATAGTTTCTCCACATTTGTAGTTTCCATATGAGGTATTTAAAATATTATCATCTGATATTACATAGTATTCTATTATGACTATGTGTCATAGTTTATTTAGCTATTCTTCTGACAATGGGCATGGTTGTTAGATAGTTTACATCTCTTTTTTTTCCTATTGTGAATAACACTATGATGAAATTGAGTGTATGCATATCTATTTATGTCATGCTCTTATTTAGGATATGTATTTCAAATAATGCTCAAGCTATTATTTCAACAATGAGTAACAATATCAATATCAATGGGAAGCATTTCCAGTGAAAAGAAACAATGTATTCCTGCTCAGAGGGCAATTAGTAATATTTGAATCTTGCAACAGAATAAAAAGCATTACGTTTTATCAGTTTACATACTGGTAGTATATTTCATCACATCTACTTTAAACTTTAAAATTTCATTTAAGGAAACAGTTTGTTGGGTACATGGCAGCATTTTCACACACATATGTGGCTACAAATAATCTCTCAAGGCTAAGTAATCTAAATTAACTGTTATGACCTTGATGTAACATTGTTGTTGTTGTTAAGTGCCATTGAGTCGCAGGCCTATGAAGGAGAGTCCTCAATGCTTGCGTGTCTTTCATCCTCTCTCCAGGTTCATAGGGTTTCCAGAGGCAAGCTATTATGGAAGTGGATGCCACTCCTGCTTCCAAGCTTGTTTAATCGGGGAGGTCCACCCCACTCTCTGTCCACATTGGGTAACCAGCCATTAATGCATTTGACACATCAGTGTCACGGTGTTCAGCCTCCCAGCAACCACAAGTTACCGCAAAAACGGCAAGGCAAGTAGACACACCAGGGTTATGGGACCTAGAGGAATGCTTGGACAAAAAGAAAGACAGACAGGCCTGAGGGCCGCAGATTAAAAGTCACCCACCTTTGGCTTGGTAGCATCATTTTCTGTCCACTGGATGTAACATTAGACATCTTAAAAGCAAAAAATATTTGAAATGAAGAGATAATTCCTTCCTATACACACAGAGAATTAAGAGGAAGGTTTGCAGGAGTTGTTTTGCCTCTAAATTAAAGGTGAAAATAGAACCGAAAGCACTCACATATAAGGGGAGTAATGCAGTTTAAACAATCAGGAGATCATGTCTACTGGTAATGGTACATCTGTTGCAAATGAACAAAAATAAGCCTATGGTAGCATTTTATTCATGTCCCTTATATAATATTGTTGAGCTATTTAACCTTTTTTACTAGTCATGTGCAAATTCAAACTGAAAGTGAAGAAAAAGAAAACAAATCTATAAGTATGATTTTGAGTCTATCTCACGTATATTTAAAAATTGTCTCCAGAATAGGTTTGAGACATTGAACACCGAATGAGTAAAGGGATAACATCAAAGATATAATCCATAAGAAGAGCAAAATGTCATTATAAACACAGAAGAGGAAGAAAAGACCAATATAGATGTCAGAAGAGACTCTGAAAATCCACTAGAGTGCCAGGGACCTCTCCAAATTACTGAGGAGTAATGATATCTGTTGGAAGACTGAGGGGCACCTGATATGGGCCATAGTCTTCTCAATCACTTGCTATGTAAGCCTCTATGAGTTGGACAATGAAATAAGGATAGCAGAAGAATTATTGATGTATTTGAGTTCTGGTGCTGGAGAAGAGTACTAAATACTCCAAGTTATGCCAAAAGAACAAACAATGGGTCTTTGGAAAAGTGTAGCAACCAGAGTGCTCCTGGGAGGCAAGGATGGTGAAGCTTTGTTTCACATACTTTGGATATGTTGCTGTTCCTTGGAAAGGTGGAGGCTCAGTTAAAGAGAGGAAGACCCTCAATGAAAGGGATTGGTACAGTAAGTCATACTCAACATAAAGTAACAACAACTAATATTTTAGGACTTCAAATTCACCATTTGTAAAATATAACAAAAAATCAGCATTTTTAAATTAATATAGTAAAGAGTAAGGCAATGTTTATATTGTTATATTTTAACATAGTGATTATACAATTACAATTTATTATTATTCCTTCATCCACACCTCCACTCATTCAATGTTTTTGGGCAACATTTATGTGCCTTGGAAGATTTTCTTTTGTTTTTCTGGTCATTGACAATTTCCTCTCTCTCTAAGTCCATTCCAGCTTTCTACTCCTTACCCTTATATATTGATTATCTCCTTCTCATCTTTCAAGATTCTAGTTAAGTATCATTTTGTTTAAGATGTTTTATCCATCCTTTCCAATGCTCACTAACAGGTATTTGGGGCAGAAGTGATTCACTAGAGTATATCCTCTGTACATCATATACATGATATTCAGATGTGTTTAAATTACAGACCCTATAATATGAACTCATGCATGAGGGGAGCATGTGAGTAAACTCAAAGAGCTTATTTCAGTGAAATGCTTTTATAACAGGCTTTCCCCACTCCATCTAACATAGAATTTAACAGATATTAGAATTTAGAGATATTTTTCATGGTGCGCTGGAAATACCAGTATAGGAAATCTTTAAAATCAACAGGGCTCCAAGTATAGCCACAGTGTCCAGAAGAAAGGGCAAAGAGCCAAGCAGAGATGTCAAGTGTCAGGGACAGCAGTGCCCAGCCCAGGCTCTACAGGGGCCTCATCTAAAGATAGGACAGTTTAGTGGCCAAGATTCTGTTGCTAAGCAGTCACTTAAAGACTCTCAGTCTTATCTTTCCTCTCCATTTCCCCCATGCTGACTTGACTCTCCTACTGCAATTAAATGATTTCTTCTCTCTTTCTATCCAAGGATAGAATTGTTATGTTCCTTTTAGTTGATTCTTGTCTCTGCCAAGAAGATACTCTCAGCCACTTTTGTAAATTTTTCAGTTCCTACTCATTCTTCTGGACCTAAATTGGTGGCTCCTTTATTAAGTTCTAGGAAATACTAGGATTCTGTGATGTCATGTGCTTTGTGCTGAGTTCACTGGCTGAGCATATGGACTCTGGGCCAGAGTACAGGATTGGAGTGGAACAGCCACAATGTACCTGCATTTTACAAACTTCCTCCCTTTATTCCTCAGTGTTCTGATCCATAAAATAAACACTTGGATCATATATACTACATAGTCTCCTGCC
The DNA here is from genome assembly GCF_000299155.1 of Elephantulus edwardii. Lineage (NCBI taxonomy): Eukaryota > Metazoa > Chordata > Mammalia > Macroscelidea > Macroscelididae > Elephantulus > Elephantulus edwardii. Next base: position 1,047,381 of record NW_006399766.1, on the reverse strand, counting down.
TGGTTTAACTGAGTTAATGTACAATGAGATTAACAATCTCATTCTCTTCTTCATCTATCATGATGCTGCCAATTGCTCCAGTGATAAGGATCTTCACCCTCTGTAGCAAATGCTTCAGGCATTCTGCAATTTCAGCAAGCAAGGTTGAGTTACTGTACTCTTAGATATGTTGTATGAATATCACTTTATTATGATGTATTTATTATTCTTTGGATATGCTGTTGGACCAATCTGAAAGCAAGAGATATTCAGCCAGGGACTCGTATTCCAACCTCTTTAGTACACACAGCAACCATAGTACACAAAGACAAGGGAGAAAGAAGTGTAAATAGCTTTTGAGCTGCTGCTGTCTGGTTTCTTTAAATCAGTTCCAACTCATAGAGACTCCATGGAGAACAGAATGAAACAATAGCTGGTCCTATGCCAGCTTTATAACTTGCTATGTTGTTCTGCCTACTATACCAATCCATCTAATTGAGAGTCGACCTCATTTTTTATTTCACTCTCTATTGACTATACAACAACAACAACATTGACTATGTATGATGCGCTTCTTTGGGCACTAGTACCCTGCTGATAGCATGCCAAATTACAAGAGATAAAGTTTCAGCATCCTTTCTTCTAAGGAACATTCTACATGTACTTCTTGGAAGACAGATTTATTTGCTTTTTTTGACAGTCTACAACATCTCATTCAGTCTTCCTCATCCATTGTCTAGATTTTGCAGTCATATGAAGTGACTGAAAATTGAGTCTGGCACACTTTAGTCCTTAAGGCAACATCTTTACTTTTTAGCACTTTAAAATAGGTCTTTTGCAGCACATTTGCCCAACATAACATAACATTTTATCTCTTAAAAGTTTCTTGCATAAAGGTTGGTGTGGATCCAAGTAAAATGAAGTCTTTGATAAAGTCAATCTTTTATGCTTATATAGTGTTGCTTATTGGTTTAGTCATAAAAATTTTATTTTATTTTGAGGTGCAATCCATACTGAAAACTTTGATCTTCATCAATAAGTGTTTAAAATCGTTTTCTACTTTCAGTAAAGTTGTGTCATCTGCATATCACAGACTGTGTACCTGCATATTGCAGTCTTTCTTCAATCCAGAGGGTGTGCTCTTCTTCATATAGCATGGCTTCTAAGATTATTTGCTCAACATATAGATTAAATCCATATGGTGAAAAATACAACTCTGAATGCCAAAAAGCATTGAATATTTTTATCAACTTCTGTAGAGTAAAAATGAGCAAACATACAATCAAGACACATTGACAATTACGAACAATTAGAATGTGAAGGCTGGAAACCAAGAAGAACCAACAAACAGAAAACTAGTAATAGAATTTTTCAAAATCAACAAATTGTTTATTGGAAATACCTTTTCCAACAATATAAATGGTATCTGTGTATTTGACCTTTGCCCGACAGAATCCACAGGAATCAAGTTGACTGTGTTTGTAAAAAGAAACAGTGGAGCTCAATATCGTTAGTCAAAACTGGGCCAGTAATCAATGACAGATCATTAAATGCAAATATGTATGCTCAAGGTGAAGTTGAAGAAAATGAAAACAAGACTAGAGGAGACTTTAAAAGACTTTAAATACCTTCTCAAGCTTAAGTTCATCTTATTTATATTTGATAGAACGTGTATTTTAAATGACCAATTCATTTAATTGCCTGAGAATCTGACAATTGCCCTGAGAAGGATCAGTGTCTTGGAAAAGATTCAACAATGGCAATTTACTTTGAATACTTACTGTGATTTTGGTCAGAAAAAAAAAATTCTCACTTGATTTTGATGTGCTGGTGAGGTAGAAATGTGAGATGATTCTCTGGCTCAGATCCTACTTTCTTCCAAGCTTCATATCAAGCTTAACAGCAATTAGTACCATAAGAAAGTTTTTATTTATTTATTTATTTTTAATTAATTAATCAAGGGTATAAACTAAATCTCATAATGTTATACTTTAAAAAAGAAAATATAGTTAATTTGAATTTTGGAGGTCATTCCTAGACAATAAAAACATGATTTTGAGGGGAAATTCATATTTTCTGAATAGGATACCTTTGGAAGGAAGATTATATTAAATGTAACTTGTTACTTTTTATAGAAGAGAAAAATGAACACAAAAAGCTCTTTTTTCAGAGAATCTATAGTTTATTACATTTTCCACTCCCAACACACTGTTCCTTTTTGTTTTTCCATTTTGCCTGCTGATTTTGTTGTGCTACACAGCATGCAGGGCTTGTCTCTCTTATCAGATTATACTGTGTCATCCAGTAGGAGGTCTGCATTGCTGGGTTGTACTTCCCCTTGGATATGTCAGACCTGTGATTTTGATTTATTCTGTCAGTGATGATTGCAAAAGCAAGTCAACCAATGTTCCCCAGCACATACATTACATGTGGAAATTCAAAGAGAATGAGGTATTGAAAAACATTTTGTATTCAGTTTCAAAATTTGGTTCTTCTAACAGATATGATATATTTCAATTTTTCACTTTGATTGAAAGCAAACTATAGAACAAATAGGAGAGAGGAGAAAAATCTTCCTTACAGTTGAATTCCAATAGGTGCACAAGAATCAAAGACAGAAAATCTGTTAGGCAAACCCAGAAAAATTATGACAGGATGCTGAAATTAGTAGGAGAAAGTATGACTGGTGTCATAGTGAGAAACAATTAGACCTTAAAATATAATTCAGAGGACTTATTCAACATGAAATAAAGGCCTCTAGGGGATAATCACCAACTTGGACAATGGAAAACATGGCAGCTCCCAAAAAGAGGATCAGGGAGAGAAATGCCTATGTGGTCAATGGTGGAAATGACAACAAAAATGGCTGATAGGTTAAACATTTATTGAGTCCTGAATCAAGAGAGTCAAACAAAATAGGGAGGAGGCTTCCTTTGGATACATATCTTAGGCGGCCTACAAAGATTGGTTGCTGAAGCTAATTGCAAATGTTCATTCAGGGACAGAAATATATAAACATAGTCACAACATGCTTATAATTCCAGAAAAGATTGTAAAGAGTTCTTATTTGATATAAAACATTGTTTGGGAATAACTGGTGGCCATAAGTATTGATGCCTAAGTTCCTTTCTTGAGCACTGCTTATTCAAGTGATACTCTTCTAGTGGTCTAGGAATTTAGATATTGGTTGGCATCCAAGGTCCTTTTCATGAGACATTGTTTCTGCATCTCTATCTTGGCAGGAATATTTAAGGACATTTTCAAAAAAATGCATATTTTAAGATTCCTTTGCTTAGGTTGCACTACTTCAACATCCTAACTTGACCACAAAGAAAGTATCTGCTTACCTGTGTTTGCAGATAAGACATTAAAGGATAGGTATTATAAATATCAGTTTTAATCCTCTCAAACATCATAGAAATACAGATTTCATTCCAATATTTTATTTTTACCAAGGTTCAGGAGATTTTCTCTTACATTAGAAACAAAGTAGAATTTATTTAGTCTTACAATATTTCCCCATAAGATATGGATTATTAGAATAAAAGTACCTATAATTAATGATTGAGACACTTAGTTATTAGGTAAAAGCTGTGTTTTTTGTCTAAAGCCAGTTTCAAGTGGCCAACTTCAAGGCACACAGTTTGAATCTACCTGCCATATGATTTACAGCCTCTGAAAACCCACTGTAGGATCAGCTACGAATTGGCTTGATGGCACATAATGAAGGAGGCAAAAATATTGGAGGAAAAATGTGTTCCAGGAAAAGTATACTCTGAAGATCTTAAGATAATGTTTGTGCAGTATAAAGAATGTACATGTAATAGAGATATTCTTGTCAAATTGGGCCCAGGAAATCTAGCATCTTACATTACACATCATTGCTGTCAAGTTGATTCTTAACTCCTAGAAATGAGGTTCTGAGACTGTAAATATTTATGGGAGGAGATTGTTCATCTTTCTCTCATGGAGCACATGTTGGATTCAAACCACCTATGTTTTGGTTAGTGGCACAATACATTATGCACTACTCCATCAGTGCTTCTTTGATGTTGTTGTTATATCCATTGATTCAACTATGACTCACAACAATCCTATGAATAATGGCTCTGCTCTATCCAGAGCCGACCTCACTGTCTCTGACACATTTAACCCCATTGCCACAGTCACTGTCTCAATCCATCTTATCTAGGATCTTCTTCTCCTTTGCTGACCCTCCACCCTTCCAAGCACACTGTCCTTCTGCAAGGACTGGATCTTCCTGACAGAGTGCCAAAAGTATGTGAGATGGAATTTCAAAATCTTTGCCTCCAAGGAACAATCTGGTTTCACTCTCTCCAAGAAAGACCTGTTTGTTCTCTTACAGTCCATGAGATGTCCAATACTCTTCTCCAGCACCACAACTCAAAGGCATCAATTCTTATTCTGTAATCCTTAGTCACTGTCCAGCTGCATAGCAAGAGACCATGGCCTGGATCAGGCATACCTTAGTCTCTAAACTGATGTTGTTGCTCTCTAGCAACCAGGAAAGGTCCTTGACAGCTGTTTTTCCCCAAAGCAACCCACCTTTTGATTTCCTGACTTCTTATTCAAAGAGTAGTGATTGTGGATCTGAGCAAGATGAAACAATTCACAGTCTCAATGTTTTCTCCAGCTATCATGATGCTTCCAATTGACCTGGTGGTGAAGATCTTTGTTGTATTGATTTTGAGATGCAGTCCATATTGAAGACTGTTATTCTTGATCTTTTGCAGCAAATATTTCAAGCCCTCCTCAGTTTGGGAGAGCAAGGCTGTGTCATTTGCATAATGCAGCTTGGTAATAAGTCTTCTTCCAATCCCAATACCACATTCTTCTTTATAAGTCCAGCTTGTCAAATGATCTGTTCAGAATATGGATTAAAAATGTTGTTATAAACCTAAAACTCACTAGCGGGAGATAGCTTCTGACCCAGTGACTCTCCATCAGGTTTCAGAGACTTTACATTTTAAAAGGAAGAAACTTCCTATGTTCTTTCCAAGAAGCTGGTGGTAGATTCAAACTATGATAGATATTCTCAACCTTTCCATTAGCAATGTAACTTGCTATGGACTATGCTACCAGAGTGTAATTCTAAGCCACTATGATCGTGACCACATAGCTTGTTTTATTTAGGGAATAAAAGTGCTTTGCAGCCTTCATTTTACAGAACACTGTAGTAAGAGCTTCTTGACTCAGTGTTCCAAATAAAAAATTGTTTTTTATCTCAATAAATGTTCTTGCTGTTCTTTAAGCAGATTTTATGATTAAGGTCTCTGATATAGTAAAACGAAAGTATGATAACTTCACAATAGAAAAGTCAGGCAGGTAACACTTTAACCAAGTGATTGAAATAAATATCTCCAGGAATAAGATTTAGTGTCTTTCTGTATCTCCTCATGATATGATGCCCTGAAAGGGTCCCTGTATCTTTTGGCTGTCTTGGTAGTTCTCTGGAGCTTTCTCCCTTCATCTAGGCTTCATCATATTTGCTTCTACTGAGTGGATTGCCTCATTTTTTCTCCCTGGAAGTATTAAGGGCCTGAGGGCAGATAAAGAGCTGTTATGAATAAAAAATTTAAAAGAATCATACAAACAACTTGGAACAGGTTTTCATCCATCTGTCAATACCACCTCCAGATTCAATTCATAACGTTAAGATGTGCAATTATCCTGTAAGGCAAGTTGTTGGTGAAAACATTTCTAAAAGTTGTTTGAATCTCACAAGCAGAGGCAGTATACTGACCACACTGGACCAGCTATTCCTTCTGTTGTGGCATATCCGAAGAGGAGTCAGACCAGCACCACAGACAGTGACCTCAAAGAAGATGGGGTTCCTGCCCGGAAGTCGAGCAGCAGCACCGTTGGAGGAAAGGCCATCGCTCCAGCCAGCCCCATGCTTGGCACTGCCAGCAACCCCAACAAGGAGGCCATCCCCGAGCGCAGGAAGAGCTCCATGGTGCCCAGTAGTACCACAGCATCCGGTGGCATGACAAGGAGAAACACTTATGTCTATAGTGAGAGAACCACTGCTGATCATCACTCTGTCATTCAGAACGGCAAAGAAAACAGCGCCCTTCCTGATCAGAGTGCCCCAGTTGCTTCCACGCACAGTGTGAGCAGCGCGGTCACCCCTGACCGCATCCATTTCCCCAGAGGAACTGCCAGCCGAAGCACTTTCCATGGCCAGCCCGGGAACAGGAACTGCGGACAGCCACCTACAATGGTCCACCTGCCTCGCCCAGCCTGTCCCAAGATGCCACACCCTTGTCCCAGACTGGAAGCCGAAGGGCCTCCACTTAATCTCTTTAGTAAATTAACTTCAAAACTAATGAGGAGATCGTCCCCTGACCTGTCCCAGGCCTCCCTGTCCCTCATGCCTTCCTCAGGGACTAGACGGAAATGGAATCTGCCTCTGAAGCTGAGGTGGGAGAAGCTGCACCCCCTGAGCAGCCCCCTCCTTTCTCTGTAAGCCCTGTGCACTGCCCGTCCCTGCACACTGGTCTGCGGTGGGCTCCTTAATAAAGCCTCACATGTAATATATTTTAAAAAAAAAGTTGTTTGAATCTAAAACTGTTATGGCATTGTTTATTTTTAAAATTGTATTTCCAGCAACTTTTTCCTCTGAGCAAAGTACTACAGTCAGATGATTTCTTGTTAACTGTGGGTTGATGTTAAATGGAAGCTCATTCCTCTATATACTTTCCTGAAACCACTCATTCATTCATCTTCTGGCTAATTCACACCGAGGTCTGTGTAGCTTCCCTGAGCCAATCAAGACTCTCAAAAAATTATTTACAAGTTGTGTCCATGAGCATACTGCCTGAGAGTGGTGTGGAGAAAATAGACACATGACAAGATCAGACAGAAATGAAGGAATAGCATTCTATTTTTCCATGCTTTAATTGTTGAGTAATAGAACCTTTCTAGCTCATATTTACTATATGCTTAGGTCTTTACCCCCATTCTCCCAGGATCCTATTGGCTTTGTTACTAACCAGCCAGCCTAGGCCAGAGGGGACATTCGGGCCCAGATCTGCATTTTGACAGAGAGCCAAAGTCCCTCAGGCCAAATCATGGGATTTGGACTTAAATTCTTCTAAAAGTGTGATAGAAATCAGCATGAGAGACCAGCAACATTGTGAGATGCAAGATATCACAGAAAGAACTGGTGGCCCAAGTCATCATAGCATAAGGTTGCTGAGGGGGAGAGAGGTGCTGGAGGGAGTAAGAACGAGTGCACATAATGCTAATATCCAGGGGAAGGGACTGGAAAAGGCATACATTCAGAAGGAGAACAATGCATGTATGGTAATTTCTGTAAGAGGAAATGTCTTTCACTCCTTTCACTTAAGTGCTTTTCTGTCAGATATTGTTCCAAAGCTAAGCATTTAAATTAAGATCGACTAAGAAGAAGTATTTGCCATCCACTTCTGAAATATAACAGGTCTTCAAAAACCCTGTGTACAATACAACACAAATAGAATAGAATAGAATAACAGATATGGCAATTGAGGCTGAGCCCTCAAATTTATAAATACAAATGAGGAAGAACAGTTGTAAACTGAAGCTAATGATTTGAACACAGAATGTGAGATGCATGAATGTAGGAAAATTGGTTACTATCAAGAAAGAAATTGAACACATAAATATTGACATAATATGTACTGGTGAATTGAGATGGATTGGCTTGGGATATTTTGAATCAGATGACCAACAATGTCAGATATGAAAAAGTGGGGTAACTTTCACGGTTGAAAATTTCATTTCTAGAACCATCTTGAAATACGAGTTTGAGTGAGGGAAAATATCCACCTGCATACAAGGAAGATCTATTAATCATTTAAATTTAAGCACCAACAAGTAGAGCCAAAGAAGAGGAAATAGATAACTTCTACCAAATTTTGCAGCCAGAAATAAATTGAACATGCAACCAACATGCATTAATAATAATAATAATGGTGAGTGGAATACAAAAGTTAGGAACTAAAAAGAAGAATCAGTAGGTAGAAAACATGGACTTGAACACAGAAATGAGGCTCAAAAAATTTTAGTATTTGCACAATTATTTATCGATAGAAAATAACTTATATAAGAAATACACATAAATTTTACATGATGGCATTCACAGGAACTAGATTGATTACATTTGTGGAAGGAATCATTGGAGAAGTTCAATATCAGCAGTGAAAACTAGGTCAGGTGCTGATTGTGGAGAAGAACATCAACTACTCATATGCAAATTCAAAATAAAGCTAAATAAGATAAAATCAAATTCACAGAAATAAAAATTTGACCTTGAGCCTGTCTCACCTAAATTTAAGGACAAATTCAGTAACAAGTCTGAGGCCTGAACACCACAGAATAAAGATCACATGAGCTGTGGGAGGATATCAAGAATATCATGCACAAAGAATGCAAAAGGTCATTACAAAGACAGAGGAAGAAGAAAAGACCAAAATGATGTCAGAAGAGACTCTGACTATTGCACGAGAGCACCGAGAATCCAAAGCAAAAGGAAGGAATAAAGAAGTCAAGGAGTTGAACTGAAGATTTCCAAGGGAAGCTCGAGAAGACAAAGCCAAGTATTATAAGGAAATGTGCAAAGAACTAGAGTCTGAAAATCAAAAGGATGATACTCAGCATTTCTTTTTTTAAAGTGAGATTATAATGAAAGTTTACAGAGAACATGGATATCCATCCTTTCATCGTTGCACGTTTTCCTCTCTGCAACTCCCAGTTCACTTTTCTCTTCGGAAAAAACAAACAAACAAACTTTCATTTTTATACAATTTCCCAACCACACCACAGTCCACATTACTATGCAGCTCTTATTCTGGACTGTTATCACGTAAATAATACCTAATCATATATTTCTTTTTAGCAGTTGTTTCCTTCATCTGTTTCCATGCAGTGTACACTATTTACCCCTCTTTTCTTAGATTCCCCCCAAACTCGATGTTTTATTGTTGTACTGTATTACAATAATGGCATTATGCAGTATTTGTCCTTTTGTGACTGAGATATTTCACTCAGCATAATGTTCTCCATGGTGATGCATTTTGTATAATATTTCATAAGTTCCTTGATATTCAATGTTGTATAGTATTCCATTGTGTGAATATACCATAGCTTATCTATCCATTCATTTGTTGATGGGCACTTGGGTTGTTTCCATCCCTTTCCTATTGCAACAATAAACATGGGTGTGTATATATATATATATCTACTTGTGAGGCAGTTCTGGTTTCTTTAGGGTATATTCCCAGGAGTAGTAGTGGAATTCCTGGTTCAAATGGTATTTCTAATTCCAACTTTTAAAGAAAGCACCATAATGCCTTCTAGAATAGTTATAATATTTTTTTAAAAATTTTTTTATTATTATTATTTTTTATTTTTGCGTGCGTGTACCGTCAAATCAGATCTGACTGGTACAGGAGGAGATTGCCCCTCCTTCCCCGGCAGAGCATCTGGTGG
>NW_006399766.1:1035610-1036743 GCF_000299155.1 Elephantulus edwardii | reverse complement strand
CTCCTCAGTTTCAGCAAGCAGGGTTGTGTCATCTGCATAATGCAGATTGTTGAGGTTTCTTCCTCCAATCCTGATGCCACACTTCTCCTCATAACGCTCAACCTCTCGGATAAACTGTTCTGCATGAAGAATGAAAAAGTATGGAGACAGGATACAGCCCTGGTATATACCTTTCCCAATTTTTAAACATGCAGTATTGCCTTGCTCTGTTCAAATGACTGCCTTCTGGTCCAAGTATAGGTTTCACATTAGCACAATCAAGTGTTCTGGGATTCCCATTCTTCTCAGAGTTAGCCACAATTTGTTATGATCCACACAGTCAAATGCCTTTGCATAATTAATGAAACATTTATAGACATTCTTCTGGTACTCCTTGGTTTCAGACAAGATCCATCTAACGTTAGCTACAATATCCACTACTTCCACGACCCCATCTAAACCCAGCCTGCACTTGTGGTATTTCCCTGTTGATGTGCTGTTCCAGCTGTTTTTGGAAAATCTTCAGCAAAATCTTGCTTGCATGTGATATTAATGATATTGTTTGATAATTTCCACACTCTGTGGGATCACCTTTCTTTGGAATGGGAACAAATATAGATCTCTACCAGTCAGTTGGCCAAGTAGTTGTTCTCCAGATTTCTTGGCACAACTTGGTGAACACATCTAGGGCAGCATCTCTTAGTTGAAATGTCAATTGGTATACCATCAATTCCTGGGACCTTATTCTTAGCCAATTCTTTCAAAGCAGTTTGAACTTCTTCATCACCATAGACTCTTGCTCTTATGTTGTTTCATTAAATATTTCTGTGTCCGCCAATTCCTTTTGGTATAATGACTCTTTCCATCTTCTCAATCAATATTCTGCCCAAAGCAGCCTTAAGTATTGCAACTCGAGGCCTGAATTTCCACTTCAGTTCCTTGAGCTTAAGAAAGGCTGAGTGAGTTTGGCCTCTTTGATTTTCTGATTCCAGCTCTTTGCACATTATAATACTTTGTCTTGTCATGCAGCCTTTTGAAATCTCCTGTTCAACTCCTTAATGCCTTGATTTCTTCCTTCTGCTTTGGCTTCTCGGTGCTCCAGTGCAATATTCAGAGTCTCTTCTGACATCCATTTTGGTCTTTTCTTCCTCCTC
>NW_006399766.1:1033834-1035220 GCF_000299155.1 Elephantulus edwardii | reverse complement strand
ATTATAGTCCTCCAAGTTTTAGTCCTATATCCTTGATTCACTTTAAGTTGGTTTTTGTGTATGATGTGTATGAGCTTGCTTGAGTATTCTGCAGATAATTTTCTAATTCTGACAACACCATTTATTGAAAAGGCTGTCATTTCCCAACATCTCCTTGTCAAAAATATGTTGAACATAGGTAGATGGGCTTATTTCTGGGATTTCATTTCTATTCCATTGATCTTTGTGTCTGTCATTTTTACCAGTACCACGACATGTAGTACCGTGACAGTGTAGTAGGATTTGAAGTCAGGCAGTGAGATGCTTCCTACCTTGTTTTTCTTTTTAAGGAGTGCTTTGCTTATTTGGGGTCTCTTTCCATTCCAAATGAAATTGGAGATTGTCTTTTTCCATCTTGTTTAAGAATGGAATTGGTATTTGTATCAGGAATGTATTGAATGTGTACATTGTCTTTGGTAGAATTGTCATTTTCACAATATTGAGTCTTCCTATCCCAGAGCAAGGTATATTCTTCCATTTATCCAGGTCTCAAAATTCGAATACATTGCTTTTAAGAACAAATTCTTTCAATTTCCCTGATCTCCCCCACCCAACAAATTGTACAACCCCATGATTAATGTCCCCCTCCCCCTGCACATCCTAATCCCTCTGCTTCCAAACTCTCCCACTCCTCTTGGATTCATATATCATTCTACAAGAATGGTTTTATAAAATCTTTATCTTTGTGGGGCATAATGCTCTTCAATCCCTCCAAGTTAGGTAATAATTTAAAATTTCGAATAGTAATGTTTTGTAATTTTCTTTGACTAGATCCTTTGTGTTTCTAGTTAGATTTCCTCCCAAGTATTTAATCTTCTGATTAGCTATTGTGATGGATATTGTTTTTCTTAGGTCCAGTTCTGTATTATCTTTGTCACTGTAGAGGAATCCAATTGATTTCTGTATGTTGATTTTGTATCCTATCACTTTGCTGAATTGGTCAAGTATGTCTATTAGTTTTCTTGCTGAATCTATAGGGTTTTCTAAGTATACTATAATATCATCTGCATATAGAGATAATTTTACCTCCTCTTTGCCAAATTGGATACCTCTTATTTCCTTCTCTTATCTCATTGTTATCACTAAGACTTCCAATATAATATTGAATGTTGCTCTCAAAGGGAATGCCTTTAATCTGTCTCCATTGAGTACAATGTTGGCTCTTGGTTTTGCATATATACTTTTTACTATGTTGAGGAAATACCCCTCTATTCCTATTTTGTTGCGTGTTTTAATCAGGAAAGATTGTTGGATTTTGTCAAAGGCCTTTTCTGCATCAATTGATAGGCTCATATATCTTTCTTGTTCTTTGCTTTGTTAATGTGATGAATTACACTGATTTTTTTT
>NW_006399766.1:1031586-1032709 GCF_000299155.1 Elephantulus edwardii | reverse complement strand
AAATATCTATGAGATTGAGTTGGTTTATTGTTTGGTTTAATTCTTCAGCAACTTTGTTGAAGTTCTTTCTGGTAGTTCTATCTTTTCTTGAGAGTGTGTATTGAAGTTTCCAAGTACTATAGTGGTGTTGTCTATTTTCTTTTTCAGTATTGTTAATGTTCGTTTTATATATTTGTGCAGGTCTATCATTTGGTGCATAGATATTTATTATTGTTATGTCCTCTTGTTCTATTGACCCTTTAATCATTATGTCATTATCTTCCTTGTCCTTTTTGATGGTTTTTGCATTGAAATTTATTATATCAGTGATTACTATCACTACTCCTGTTTTTTACTGGTTTCCATTAGCTTCGTATCTTTTTTCCCCATGCTTTTTAGTCTTTCTTTACCTTCACTTTTTAGGTGCAGCTCTTGTAGACAGGATATTGATGAATTTTGGTTTTTTTATCCAATCTGCCACTTTTTTCTTTTCAGTGGTGCATTTAAACCATTCACATTCAGTGTGATTATTGAGAGGCAAGATTTTCTTGCTATTATTTCGTTGAGGTTTTTTTAAAATTGTTGTTATTAGTTACTTTTCTCAATCCTGTTCCTGTGGTACCTCTGTAAGAAGGTAAGAAGGACATCTCTCAATGTTTCCTGCAATGCTGTTCTTGTTTCTTATGAACAAGGTTTATAAAACCCTTATGTTCCATTTTTCTGACAACATCTTGATCTCACCTTCATATTTGCTGGATAATTTTGCTGGGTACAATATTTTTGGTTGACAGCTGTGTTCTTTGAGTATTCAATATATGTCATTCCATTGTCTTCTTGCTCGCATGGTTTCTGCTGAGAAAATGACACTGATTTGCTCTCCCTTATAGGTGACACTTTGTTTCTTCCTTACTTCTTCAAAATTCTCTCCTTATATTTGGTTCAGGCAAATTTGACTATGATAAGCTTTGGTTGTTTTTTTTAAAAAAATTTTATTTTTATTATTTTTGTGTGTGTGTACCATCAAATCGGATCTGGCTGGTACAGGAGGAGATTGCCCCTCCTTCTCCAGCAGAGCATTTGGTGTATTTGAACCACTCACCTCTGGGATTGCAGTGCAGCTTCTTGCCACAAGGCCACCAGAGCT
>NW_006399766.1:1028053-1030226 GCF_000299155.1 Elephantulus edwardii | reverse complement strand
TTAGAGACTTTGGATTTCCATTCTTTCATTGTTGCACTTTTCTCCTTGCCCTCCCCTCCCCCCAGTTCACTCTTCTCTTTGAAAAGCAAAAGAGGAATTCTTTCATTGTTATGCAATCCCTCTCCCCAGGTCCACTCCACTATGCAGCCTTAGTTCTTGACTCCTGTCATGGCAATAATACCTAATCATATATCCCTTTTAAACAGTTCTCTCCCTCATCTGTTTCAATGCAGTATACATATTTATCCCATCTTTCTCAATCTCCCCCCAACCCTGATGTCAGTCCCATTTTAGAACAGTGGCAGTATGCAGTCTTTGTCCTTCTGTGTCTGAGATATTTCACTTAGCATAATGTCCTTCAGGGTCACCCATTTTAATATTTCATTTGTTCATTTTTTTTCAATGCAGCATAGCATTTCACTGTGTGACTATACCACAGCTTCTCTATCCATTTGTTTGTTGATGGGTACTTGGGTTGTTTCCAACTCTTTGCTGTTGTGAACAAAGCTGTAATAAACATGTGTGTGCATGAATCTGCTTGGGTGACAGTTATGGTTTCTTTGAGGTATATTCCCAGTAGTGAAATTACTGGGTCATATGGTGTTGCTATTTGCAACTTCTTGAGAAAGTACAATACTGCCTTCCATAGTGGTTGTACTTTTCCTTCCTTTTTAATTATGCTTTTTATTCTAGCAGATCCATAGTGGCATTTATATCTTCTATTTCATTTTTTCTGTATTCCATCTCAGCTCTCTTCATGTGTCCCTCCATCATGTTGACAGTGTCTGAAACAGGTCCACATATTTTAGATTGTGGTCTCTTGTTTTTCCAGAGCCTCTAATTCCTCATTTATTTTGTCTGCATTGTTTTGTATTGTGTATTTTTGGGTTTTTTTATGTGCTCCTGGCTTTTGCTTGCAGTGTCCTGTAATTCTTCAAGTTTGTCTTTCACTCATTGAAAATACACAATCATTCTTTTAAATTCTGCGTCAGAAAGTTCCATCAGACTTTGTTTTCGGGGAATCCATTGACTCTGTGTCACTTTTTTGGGGTGACATCTTGCTTTGGGGCTTATGGAGGGTGTGAGGTAGCTTACTTTTTATGTGACATTGTTGTGTTGAACTTTTTCATGCTTGAGGTGATAGCAAGTTCTTGATCTGACGTCATTGCTCCAGAAGAGTGTGGGGAAGCTACTCTGCTTGGTTTTCCCTCTGAACTTCTGACTCAAGAGAAAATTTGCTTCAGTTTGGGAGAGATAAGTACTGTGAATTTGTAGCCTCTTCTGTTAGACAATGGCTGCACTAGGCCAGTTCAAGGTGCTCCAGGGTAAAGGCAGCTAATTGACTGGACATTAGGGGATGCAAGGCAGAGCACTGAGACACATGCGTGTGAGGAGACACATGTAGGGCTGGTGTTTGCAGACATGCACATAGGGTGTGTGTGTGTGTAAACCTGAATGGATAACCAGCAAGCCTTGATTTTCTCTTCGAGAACTGAGTCTGTTACCTCACTTGAGCTCCACCTGTCTCATTCTCTTCTGCTTGAGTTTAAGGAGCCCCCACACGGTCCAGTCAAAGAGCAGTGATCCCCACAATGTACCTCACTCAAATAACAGTGGTCCTGCTCACTCCTGGCACATAGTTCTCGGTGTGTCGATTCTGGCACAGGTGTCAACTCCTGGTACAGGTGTTATTTCCTGGTGCAGGCATCAGCTTCTGCATATTTTCATTTCTTTTTTTATGGTTTGGGTTGACTTTTTATTTGCTATGTGTATGGTAATTTCAGCCACACAGTATTTTTTTTAATTTAAACTTATTATTAATTTCAGTAAAAATTTACAGAGACATTGTATTTCCAATTATTCATTTGCACATTTCTCCCCTCCCAACCCTCCCCATCAGAAAACTACCCATTTGGAAAAGTAAAAGAAAAATTCTTTCAATTGTTTTACAAACCCTCCCCCAGGTCCACTCCACCATGTAGCCTTTGCTCTAGTCTCCTGTCATGAAAAAAATACCTAATCACATATCCGTTTTAAACAGTTTTTTCCCTCATCTGTTTCAGGGCAGTATACATTATTGAGCCCATCATTCTCAGTCTCTCCCCATCCCCAAGGTTAGTCCTGTTTTACAACAGTGGCACCATTCAGTATTTGTCCTTTTGTGACTGAGATA
>NW_006399766.1:1023941-1027534 GCF_000299155.1 Elephantulus edwardii | reverse complement strand
TTTCTTCATGTGCTTGTTGGCCATCTGAATGTCTTCTTTGGCGAAGTGTCTGTTCATATCCTGTGCCCTTTTTTTTATTGGATTATTTACCTTTGTCTTGTTGTGGTGCTCAAGTATTTTATAGATTCCGGATATAAGTCCCTTATCTGATATATCATTACCAAATACTTTTCCCCAATCTGTGGCTTCCCTTTTTACCCTGTTGGAGAAGTTTTTGGATGTGCATAGGGATTTGACTGTTAGAAGATCCCATTCATCTACTTTATCTTTTCCTGGTTGTCTGTTTACATTTCTTAAGTTAAAGAAACTAAAGAAAAAAAATCAAGCACTGAGTTGCAATACTTATGGATGCTATGTATTTAATATTGAATGATCCAGGAAGCATTAAAAGAAGAGGAAAGAAGTATACAGAGTCACTGTATCAAAAAGAATTGGCTGACACAAAAGAATTTCAATAAACAATATATGATCAAGAGGCAATGATGATGAAGGAGGAAGTTCAGGCTTCTCTGAAGGACTTGGCAAAAAGAAATCCCCAGGAATTTCTAGAATATCAATTGACATATTTCAACAATCAGATACTGCCCTGGACATGCTCACTAGGTTTTATCAAGAAATCTGGAGGACAACTACCTGGTCAACTGACTGGAAGGATCCACATTTATTCCCATTTTTAAAAAAAGTGCACCAATAGAGTACAAAAATTATTGTACAATATCACTCATATCACAAGTAAAATTGTACTGAAAATCATTGACAAAAATCTATCAGAAATACAAGCAGGGTTTAGAAGAGGCTGTGGCATTAGAGACATTATTGCTAATGTCAGATGGATCTTAGCAGAAAGCAAGGAGTACCAGACATATATCTATCTATCTGTGTTTCATTGACTATGCAAAAGCATTTGATTGTGTGGTCACAACAAATGGTGGTTAACTTGAGGAGAATGAGAACCACAGAACACTTGATTATGTTTATGTGAAACCTTTATTTGAACCAGGAAGGAGTCCTCAGAACAGAGCTGGGAAATACTGCGTGGTTCAAAATCAGGGAGGAAGTTCATTAGGGATGTATCTTGTCTCCATACCCTTCTAATATATATGCAGAACAGATCTTTCAAGACACTTGGTTTTATGAGGAGGAATGTGGCATCAGAATTAGAGGAAGACTCATCAACAACCTACATTATTAAGATGACACAATGTTGCTTGCTGAAACTGAAGAGGACCTCAAGCACTTGCTGGAGAAAGTCAAGGACTATAATCATCAATGTGGGTTGAAACTCAACATCATTAAGACAAAGATATTCACCACTGGGCCAATTGGCAGCACCATGATGGATGGAGAATAGATTGCAGTTGTTAACAGTTACAACTTGCTTGGCTCTACAATAAACACCCTTAGCACCAGCAGTCAGAAAAATCAAAAGATGAATTACATTAGGTAAATCTGCTGACAGAGAACTTTACAGAGTACTGAGAAGCAAAAATGTCAGTCTAGAGAGTACAGTGCATCTGATCTAGTACATGGTCTGCACAATTAATTGCTGTGCATCAGAGAGTTGGAAAATGACGAAGGATGACAGAAGAAGAATATATGCCTTTGAGTTGTTGAGCTTTATAAGAGTCTTCTATATACCACAGACTGCCAAGAAAACAAATAGTTGTGTCTTTAAGAGGTTGAGAGAATAGGATTTTTAAGCTCCATCTCACATATTTTGGGCATATGGCCAGGAGGGACTGATCCTTAGAGAAGGATATCTTGCTCAAAAGGGTGGAGGGACAGTGCAGGACAGGAAGACTCTGAAGGAGATGGATTGATATAGTAACTGGGGAAGTGGCGGTAGGTATGAAACTATAGGTGTGAGACTGTAGGTGTGAGTTAGTGAGACTGGGTCAGTATAGCACAGGCTTCAGAAGTGTTGTATATAGGGTCACTATGAGCTGCAGGTGACTCAACAGCACATAACAACAACAATAGCTTACTTGGTTCCATAGTAAACACCCTTGGCATCAACAGATAGGTAATAAAAATCTAATTACACTGGGGAAAATTTGCTGTCAGGAACCTTTCCAAAGTGCTAAAGAGCAATGATGTCAAGGTGAGCCTAACCTAGGACAGGGTCTTTGCAATTACCTGTTATGCATTAGAAAGCTGGACAATTAATAAAGATGACAGAAAAATAATTAATGTCTTTGAAATGTGGTGTTGAAGAAGAGTATTGAACATATCATTGACAGCCAGAAGAACAAACAAATCTGTCCTGGAGAGGGTGGGACCGAGCTATTCCTCGGAGGCTGGGATTTTGAAATATTTCTGTCTCACATATTTTGGGTGTGTTGTTAGGAGGGACCAGACCTTCAAGAATGACCTCATGCTTGGAAGGGTAGAAGGATAGCACAAGAGGGAAAGACCAGGATAAGATGGATTGACACAGTAACTGCAATGATGGAGGTAGGTGTGTTGGAAACAGTGAGACTGTCTCAGGATTAGGCACTGTTCAGAGCTATTATGCATAGGGCCACAAGTGATTTGACATCACACACCACCACCACCACTTCATTTTGGATATGCTGTTGTTAGGTACCACCGAGTTTGAACAGACTCATGGCTGACCTTTCATAGCTGGTTTTCAGGGGTATTAAATTGCACAGGAGGAGAGCCCTTCTTTTTCCAGTGGAGAAATTCATGATCTTAAACCACGTGTCTTTGGGTTGGCAACACAATTTCTTACAACTCAGTCACAAAAACTCCTTCATTTCTAAGAGTTTTTATTTTGCTTTTAAAGAAGAGCGAACTGAGGGTGGGGGTGGGGTGGGCAGGGAGAAAAGTGCAACAATGAATGAATGGAAATCCACAATCTCTGTAAATGTTCAGTGAAATTAATAATAATAATAATAATAACAACAATAACTCCATTTTTTTATATAGAAGGCATTATTTCTCCCCTTCTTGACCTAACCCATCTGGCTACTGTTCCCATGGGCAGTGTATAAACCTAAGTGGAACTCAATTCTTTTAACGTCTATTTTTTGTGAAATTTCTCTTGCTTAGACGTTGGTTAGTAAACTAAATATGCTTCCCACATATTAAATCACACTTCAGAATGGAGATAACTAATCACTTTTATGTGGAAATTTATTGATTAGGGTGACAGTTTAAAAGTTGCAAGGATGAATTTTATTTCTTTTACATTTTATGGATGATGTTTATAGCCTAAAATTTGCATGTTTTAAATGAACTGGCATTGATTTTCCTAGGACCAGGACAAGGACTGGGATTTACCTTACCAAGACTCTGCGTAAGAACAAATTTGTTCAAGTTATAAGATAATGACAATCTCATTAACTAAACTCTCTTAGTCACCACAACAGTTTGCTTTTGTTTTGTTTTGTTTTTTCTTTTGTTATTGTCAACCACAATCCTAACAGTAGTGTTGTAAGAAATAGCATTTGCCTGCAAATAGAATAAGAAAGATGAGAATAAGAAAGAAAAACAAAGATGAATGGGACCTTTGAAGAATCAAATCCTTATGCACATGAAAAATTTCCTCTAACTGGGTAAAAAAGAAAGCCACAGACTTGGAAAAAATA
>NW_006399766.1:1018443-1019891 GCF_000299155.1 Elephantulus edwardii | reverse complement strand
GTAGTAATGTTTTGTAATTTTCTTTGAATAGATCCTTTGTGCTTCTCATTAGGTTTACTCCCAACTATTTAATCTTGTGATTAGCTATTGTGAAGGTTATTATTTTTCTTAGCTCCAGTTCTGGAATCTCTTTGCCACTGTGGAGAAAACCATTTGATTTTTGTATGTTGATCTTGTATCCTACCACTTTGCTGAGTTGATCAACTATGTCCAGTAGTTTTCTTGCTGATTCTTTAGGGTTTTGTAAGTATACTATCTTATTATCTGCATAGAGAGATAATTTTACCTCCTCCTTGCCAATTTGATACCCCTTATTTCATTTTCTTGCCTTATTGCTTTGCTAAGTCTTCCAATACAATATTGGATAGGAGAGGTGATAATGGGCATCCTTACCTAGTTCCTGTTCAGAGGGAATGCCTTTAATCTCTCTCCATTGAGAAAAGTATTGGCTCTCAGTTTTGTGTATATACTTTTCACTATGTTCAAGAAATTCCCTTGTAAGCCTATTTTGTTTTGTGTTTTAATCAGGAAAGGGTCTTGGACTTTGTTAAAAGCCTTTTTTGCATCAATTGTTGGGATCAGGTGGTTCTTGTTCTTTGCTTTGTTAGTGTGATGAATTATATTTATTTGTTTTCTTATATTAACCATCCTTGCATACTTGCTATGAATCCTACTTGCTCATGGTGAATTATTATTATTTTTAATGTATCATTGGATTCTATTGGCCAAGATTTTTTCAGGATTTTTGCATCAATGATCATAAGAGATACTGGTGTATATTTTTTTGTTTTGGTTGTGCCTTTACCTAGCTTTGGTATCAAGGATATGTTTGCTTCATAGAATGAGTCTCGGAGAATTCCATCTTTTTTTTAATTTTTTGAAATATTTTATGTAGGATTGGTGACAGATCTTCCCTAAATGTTTGATAAAATTCACTTGAAAAACCATCTGGACAAGGACATTGTTTTTGGCTGGAAGTTGTTTTATTATCTTTTCAATTTCTTCTTTTGTAATAGGTCTGTTCAGGTGTTCAGTTTCAATTTCTAAGTTTTTGTCCATATCCTCTATATTTTCATATTTGTTTGAGTATAATTTTTCATAATATTTCAATGTTAGCCTTTTTATTTTATTTGGTTCTGTTGTGACATTGCCCATATCATCTCTTATTCTGATTATTTGTGTCTTTTCCTTTGCTATTTTTGCTAGTGGTTTGTCAATTTTACTGACCTTTTAAAAGAACCAACTCCTAGTTTTGTTGATGGTTACAATTGCTTTTTGGTTTTCTATTTCATATATTTCTTCTCTAATTTTTATCATCTCCGTTTTTGTAGAGGGTGTCTCGGTTTTTCTGTTCTTTGTCAATTTGTTGGAGATGTTGGGTTAGAGACTCAGTAGTCATTATTTTCCTGCCTTTCGATATGGTTGCTCATTGCTATAAATTGACCTCC
>NW_006399766.1:1011447-1017548 GCF_000299155.1 Elephantulus edwardii | reverse complement strand
TTGTTGCTAGTTACTTTGGTCCATGCTGCTTTCTGTGGCACATATGTAAAAAGGACATCTCTCAGTGTTTCCTGCAATGATGGTCTTGTTTTTACAAACACCCTTAGGTTCTTTTTCTCTGGGAATATCTTGATCTCTCTTTCATATTTGATGGATAATTTTACTGGGGACAATATGTTGAATAGTTTGAGTGTTTGATATATGTCCTTCCGTTGTCTTCTTGCTCACATGGTTTCTGCTGATAAATTGGCACTTTACCTTATTTGTTCTCTCTTATAGGTTTCTCTTTGTTTCTCCCCTGCTGCTTTTAGAATTCTCTCCTTATCTTTGGTTCTGGCAAATTTATCTATGCTATGCCTTGGTGTTTTTCTTTTGGTGTCTATTCTATATCATGTTTGCTCAGTTTCTTGATTCTCTCATTCTTCATTATGCCTGGCAAGTTTTTCTCTAGTAATTTTTTTCCACAACTTTTTCAGGGCCTTACCTGCTTCTTCCTATTCTGGTATTCTGATTATGTTGTTTCTCTTGATGATGTCCATTATTATTCTTAGGTTTTCTTTCTTCTTCCTTTTTGATTCTGCCTTTTGCTCTAGCAGATCAGTGGGGACAATTTTCTATCTTCTGTTTCACTGGTTCTATGTTCCATCTCTTCAACTCTGCTCATGTGTCCTGCCATCATATTAACAGCATCTGAAACATTGGACCTCATATTTTTGAATGTGGTTTCTTGTTTTTCCAGAGCCACTATACCTCATTTGTTTTATATGCATTATTTTGAGTTTTTTTAAGCTCCTCCTTGTTTTTGCTTGCAGTGTCCTATAATTTTGCAAGTTTGTCTTTCATCCATTGAAAATATTCAATCATTATTCTTTTACATTCTGTGTCAGAAAGTTCCATCAGACTTTCTGGATTCAGGAAATCCATTTATATTGTATCACCTTTTGAAAGTGACAACTTGCTTTGTGCTTGTGTAGTTCATTTGATAGCTTGCTTTCTTTGAGACATTGATAGGTTCTTGATCTTAAGACAATGCTCTAGAAATCTGTTGGGCAGCTACACCACCTGTTGTTTTCTCTGAACGTGCTCTGGATTAAAGGCAAGTTGATTGACTGTATGTTTTGGCAGAGGTGTGGAGCTGAATAGGGGGTGGGGCAGGATCGGATCAGTCACTTGCGAGAATCTCACTTAGATTTCAGCTGTCTAGGTGTGCTCACGAGTGGGGTCCCTCCTCAAATTACAGCTCTTTATCTCCCACCTAGTGGCTCTCACTCAGAGGTTCCTGCCCAGTGGCACTTACCCAGGTGCCCTCGTCTAGTGGTCCCTGCCTCAGAAGGGCCCTGGGTCCAGTGGGACCCAAGAAAACTCAGTCAAATTCCCACTGACTCACTTACCTCTGGCCAGTCTGCAGTGTCCATGAAACTGCAGTCAAATTTCTACCAGCCCTCTTGCTTTTGGGTGCTTCCCTGGGCAGTTGGTGGTGCCCAAGAAAACTCAGTTAATTCCCCATTGGCCTGCCAGATACTGGGCTGTCAGTGGGGCCCAAGAGAACACAACCATATTCCCAGCAGACTGCTTATTTCTGGGTACTGTCCCAAGCAGTCAGTGGTGCTCAAGGAAACTCAGTTAAATTCCTACTGGACCACCCAATCCAGAGTAGTCAGTAGCAGCAGAAGAAAATGCAGTCAAATTCCAACAGACCCACTGACTCCTGTTGGGCTTAAGAGAACTCATTCAATTTCCCACTAACCTTCTTTCTCCTGGCAGATGGGTCCCACAGCTCCTCAGCTGGTGGCTTCCAGCTTCACTCAGGGTCCGTGGTGTGGCTCAATGTTCCTGTAGCTTCCAAACTAATTATTTGAATAAAAGTTCTGACTCACATTCCTACTGTCCATGTCATGCCACGTCAGTCTCTATGTGCCATGACACTCTCTCTAGTGGTCTGTTTCTATGCATATTTCTGCTCCTTCAGCTCCTCACACTGTTTTCTCCACTGCCACAATCTTGGAATCCTATATTATAATTTTTAAGATAAAGAAAAAACATTGTATTTTATACCATTTCTATATAAGTGGTATTAGACTTAAATAACATATTAAGATTTATAAAGCATGTACCTATATAATTTTCATATGCTCATTGAGTCACGTGTCACCTGATGAACTATTCTTAGCAAATTCTCAGATAGATACTTCATCTTGAAATTTTTATTAGTCCTTGACCTGAACTTCAGGTTATAGATGAGAAATGCAAAAATTTTGTTCTAGGAAATACTATTTCCACTGAATACTAACATAGGCTGCAAACTTTGAAATCCAATAACCTTCCAAAAGTTAAATTATCTTTGTTTATAATCTGGCATATAAACATTTGGCATCTAAATTTCGATAACTGTAAGACTATTTTTGTCTTTGTCATCATGTAACACTTTTCATACAAACATTTTACACCTCAAAAGTATGAAAAACAATCTGATTTCTTGCTGACAGTATTATATAAAATGCATGATATCTATTTTTTTAAACTTTCTGAAATATGAAATATCTTAGTTTTGGAGTATTTGGTTCAAAGGACTTCAAGTATGAAATTATGGGCCTAACACACACACACACACACACACACACACACGCACGCACACACACACACACGTATGCATACATACAGGAATGTGTGCATACACATACATACACATTTGATTTACAAGCATAAATTTAAGGATTTCCAAGTAAAGTGAAGGTACAGAGGTCTCTTCTGGATTTCTTAGGTCATTTGATACACTTATTTGCTTTATGTCTCTCCAAGGAGCTACTTATATGTCAAGTTGTTAACAAAACATCTTTTGGAAAACCATGTAAAGACATGAATATCAACTGTCCTATAAAAGGGTATTTGCATAATTCTCTTCTTCTTATCTTTCAGAAGAACTAACCTTACAAAATGATCAATTTTATATCCACTTTGCCAAATCTAGTGTCCATTTATTAGTCCTTTTCTTTCTTCTTAGTAGCATTTGACATAGTTGCTATCTTTTTCTTCAATTACTTCATGTGGCATCCAGGATTCACCAGTTGTTGGCTGATTGTAGGAAAGGTATGATCCTTCTGTTGTTCCTAATACTCTCCCAGGATCCTGAGAATTACTTTCTTCCATAACTTCATACCATGTGTTAGGTAGTTTGCCTTTGCCCAACTACTCCTCGCTCCACCTGAGGTTTGGCTTGTACCACTGGTTATCTGGTGATGAGAGCACAGCTTCACATTCAAAACATGTATTCTCTAACACCAGCAGAGTGTGCCAGTACTCAGGTGGTGGACAAGCCTATGGCTAGCCACTGGATTAACAGAAGTACTATCTACGACTGGCATCTCTGACCACTTCCTGGGTTGGCAGAAACTGACGTTCGTTGAGGGCACCCATGGATTTGATACACGGCCCATGCCTCACCTTTGTCTGGCACTGCACACTCATTGTACACTCTCAACATTTTCAGTTCAAAGGAGTCTACTGTTCTTGGCATCTTTGGGTTGACAGGGACTACTCCAAACAGAATGTCCTCTACAGGTTTAATGTCAAATGTATAGCACCACCTCATGGGGAGGTGCATGTATCAGGACTTATACAGTGAGCTATCTAAACTGTGGTCCACAAACACCTAACATATTAGTCTAGCAAAGTGTATCCCTAACAGAGCCCTCTTGATCTAGCACTGGGTGGGTACTCACCATTACAGCATTTTGAGACAACAAGTTCCTTGCCTCCTCATGGCAGCAGAATGAACCTTTTGTGACTAGGTACCCAGCCAGCACCCATCCCACGGACTGTCAGAGACACCATTGCTAGCAAGGTGGACTTTTCTGGGCACCTCTGAGGCTGGCAGAAGCTCTGTCTTAAGCTGAGTGCCTTAAAGCTCAATGCTATATAAGCAAGCAAAGTTTCCCTCCTTGGCTTGGCACCACTTTCCAAAATCTCCCCCAGGGCAGTGAAAGTTTTGTCCTTGGATAGTTGCTTTGCCCTCAGTCACATCACTAACAAGCAGAAAACCCACCCTGACTGGAAATCCCAACCAAGACTTTCTGCTGTACTGAATGTGAATGGATGAAATGTACCAGTCAAGAGAAAAGGGGTAGCAGAATGGATAAGAAAGCATAATCCATAAGTATGCTGTCTATATGACACACATTTTAGACATACTACAAAAGAAGAGTAAAAATCATAGAATAAAAAAACCCACATAATCGGTGATCAAAAGAACAAGAATGCTACTATTAATTTCTGATAAAATAGATTTAATGACAAAAAACCCAGCATAAGAGACAAGGAATAATATTTCATTATTCTAGAATGGAAACTATACAAAAAATCCCCCCCCCAAAAATCCAGCATAAGAGACAAGGAATAATATTTCATAATTCTAGTGTGGAAACTATAAAAACAATCACTAATATAAAACACAAAGCAAAATTCTGATGAAGATTATCCAAAAATTACCGAACAGTACACTCATAGAGAACTACCAGAAATACAAGCTGGATTTATAAGAGGCTGTGGCACTAGAGATATTATCACCAATGTCAAATGGATCTTGGCAGAAAGCAAAGTGTACCAGAGGAATGTCTATCTGTGTTTCATTGACTTTGCAAAGGCATTTGACTGTGTGGATCACAACAAATTATGTCTAACCTTAAGGAGAATGCCAGAACCCTTAATTGTCCTCATACGAAACCTATACTTAGACCAGGAAACAGTCATCAGAACAGAGCAAGGAAACACTGCTTGGAGATGAAGATGCCAGGTGAGATGGATTGACACAGTAACTAGTGTAGTGAAGGTAGGTGTGTCAGAGTCACACTGGTTCAGGATAGGACAGGTTTCAGGTCTGTTGTAAATGAGCTGTTGTTATGAGTCTTGAGCAAATTGACGGTACATAACACAACTATCATCATTGCTATGAAGTTGGAACTCACTTCTAGCTTGCCCTCCACTGGGTTTCTGAGGCTGTAAAAAATGTTGCCTAAAGAAACTGCTCACCTTTGCCTTGAAGTTGTTAGTGGACTCGAACTTTATGTTAGCAGTGCAACTCTCTACAAAGTATTCCAACAAAGGTCTTTCAAGTGAACTAGAGGACATAATTATAATTAATATCTATACAACCAATGACAGAATCCAAAAATAGAAAATTAAAACACTTACAAGGCACCAAGAGTTGATGACATACCAACTAACATATTTCAACAAACAGACACTGCCGTGGATGTGCTCATTAAGTTGTGCCAAGAAATGTGGAGGACAGCCAGCTGGCCAACTGACTAGAAGAGATTGATATTTATTCCCATTCATTGAACAATATCATTAATATCACATGCAAGCAAGATTCTGCTGAGAACTATCCAAAAACGACTGGAGCAACATGTCAACAGAGAACTGGTAGATGTGAAGGCAGGGTTTAGAAGAGGTCGTGGTACTAGGGATATTATAGCTAATATTAGATGGATCTTGACAAATCAGAAAGTAGCAGAGGAGTATCTATCTGTGCTTCATTGACTATGCCAAGGCTTTTTACTGTGTGGATCACAACAAGCTGTGGCTGACTCTGAGAAGAATGGGAATCCCAGAACATTTGATTGTGCTTATGAGAAACCTATACTTGGACCAAGAGGCAGTCCTCAGATCAGAGCAAGGAGACACTGCATGGTTCAAAATTGGGAAGGAGATACATCAGGGATGTATTCTGTCTCCATACCTTTTCAATCTGTATGCAGAACAGATCATACAGGATGCTGGGTTGTATGAGGAGGAATGTGGCATCAGGATTGGTAGAAGAGTCATCAACAACATGCATTATGAAGATGACACAACCCTGCTTGCTGAAACTGAGGAGGACCTGAAGCACTTGTGGTAGATGGTCAAGGACTGCAGCCCTCAATACGGATTGAAGGTCAACATGAAGAAAACATAGATTCTCACCACTGGACCAATTGGCAGCATCAGTATGGATGGTGAAGAGATTGAGATAGTTAACAGTTTTAATTTGCTTGGCTCCACAGTCAACACTCGTGGTACTAGCAGCCAGGAAATCAAGAGATGAATTGCACTGGGAAAGACAG
>NW_006399766.1:999803-1011297 GCF_000299155.1 Elephantulus edwardii | reverse complement strand
TGGTGCTGGAGAAGAGTGTTGAATATACCATGAACTGCTAGGAGAATAAACAGGTTTGTTATAGAGAGGATGCAGCTGGGCTAATCCTTGGAGTCAAGGATTCTGAAGCTTCATCTGACATATTTTGGGCATGTTGCAAGGAGGTATCAGTACTTTGAGAGGGACATGATGTTTGGGAGAGTGGAGGGACAGTGCAGGAGAAGACCCTCGATGAGATGAATCGATTCCGTGATTGGGGTAGTGGGAGTAGGTGTGTTGGAGACAATGAAGTTGGCACAGGATAGAGCAGGGTTTAGGGCTCTTGTACATAGGGCAGCTATGAGTCACAAGAGACTTGATGACACATAACAACAATGACACAACATAGTTGAACCAAGAAGTAGTCAACTCCAAAATAGCAGTGAGAAACTTTAAGACATTTCACTTTCAATGAAAGACATATAACCAGGAAGAAACTCAACAAAGACACATAACTAAAGAATATAGTAACCAACTTGATCTCTTCAAGATATAAACACATTTAACCAAACAACAGGCAAATACATAGTCTTTTCCAATTCCTACGAAACATCTCCAGAATAGATCACATCCTAGGTCACAAATGTCAAAGTTAAAAATAATCTCAGTGTCTTCTATTAGACCATACAAATACACAACTGTCTTGATACCTCTCTTGGTTTTATTTAAATGTAAATGAAGATCACTAATCTAATTTGACATTTGACCTGTGTATTGTTTAGCTTCTTCAAAATGCTCTTAATGTCTCTTTGCTATGTATAGTCCATAATAAATAAAATTTTACTCTTTTGGGTTAAAAGAAACCTCAATAAATTAAAAACATAACAATATTATAAAGTAACTTCTCAGATCACAATTTTATATAATTAGAAATCAAAAACAGAAGATCATGGAAAAATAATCAAGTACATACATGGGAACTAAGTAACACAATGTTTAAAAACTACTGGAGGACTTGAGAATGTTTATCAGGTGAGACATTGCTTCTCAGAACCAAACTTTGAGGGGTTCATGGGGAGTAAGGGGACTGAAACTTCCCTGGGATAAGGTCCCTCCATTTGGGGGTCCTTGCCTCCACTGTGGGCCATTTCAGGAGCCAAAAAGGACAAGAGAGTTTGAGGTAGAGAGCAAGAAGAAGGGGGAAAATTTTCTCAGCTTACTTAACTGGCATATTGAGCCACAACAAGAAAGAGAGCTGACTTAACTCCCCCGCTCCAGGAGAGAAAATGCTCAAGTGGAACACCTGGTTTCACACCACTCAGCCACTCTATAGATGAAGGAGGACAATAGAGTTCAGAAGATGGAACTACATGAAGGTGAGATTCCTGCAGGGCTGCAGTGCTGAAGGACTTTAGGAAGGCAAATATTCCCAGAAAGGATTTTCAGTAGAGTCAGTGTCTTACCCCATAGATTGAACATTTTGAACTGGCAACTAATCAGTAACATAATAAAAATAAGAACTAATGACTGCTTATGCAGACAAAACAGAAAGGGCTTAACGTTTATAAAAAAAAAAACTTCATATAATGTGGAGAAAGGAGAAAGCAGTTTCAAACACTGTGAAAAACAAATTAGGCCTTCTCCAAAAAAAGCAGAGAACAGTGCAGACCCAATGAATACCCCAGAGTCAAGAAGGTAGATGATGGAGATATTTGAGCGAGATTGTTATGTGCCATTGAGTCATTTGCGACTCTTAGCAACCCTATGTACAAGAGCCCTAAATGCCGTTCTATCCTGTGCCAACCTTGCTGTCTCAAACACATTCATTCCCACCATTCCACTCACAGAATCAATCCATCTCATCGAGGGTCTTCCTCTCCTGTGCCGCCCCTCCACTCTCCCAAACAGGATGTCCCTCTCCAAGGACCAGTCCCTCCTTGCAACATTCCCCAAGTATGTCAGATGAAGCTTCAGAATTCTTGACTCCAGGGAACATTCTGGCTTCACCCTCTCCAGGACAAACCTGTTTGTTCTCCTAGCAGTTCATGGTATATTCAACATTCTTCTCCAGCACCACAACTATCATCCTTATTCACTGTCCAACTCTCTGATGCATAGCATGTAATTGCAAAGACTATAGCCTGGATCAGGCACACCTTAGTCTCCAGCCTGATGTCGTTGCACTTCAGTACTCTTGAGAGGTCCCTCACAGCTGACTTTCCCAATGCAATTCGTCTCCTGATTTCCTAGCTGCTGTTACCAAGAGTGTTGACTATGGAACCAATTAAACGAAAACTGTTAACTATCTCAATCTCTTCACTATCCATACTGATGCTGCCAATTGGCCC
Organism: Elephantulus edwardii; assembly: GCF_000299155.1. NCBI lineage: Eukaryota > Metazoa > Chordata > Mammalia > Macroscelidea > Macroscelididae > Elephantulus > Elephantulus edwardii. The sequence goes on along the minus strand of NW_006399766.1, from coordinate 1,008,991 downwards.
AGTGGTGAGAATCTTTGTTTTCTTGATGTTGAGCTTCAATCCATATTGGAGACTACAGTCCTTGACGTTCTGCAGCAAGTGCTTCAGGTCCTCCTCAATTTCAGCAAGCAGGGTTGTGTCATCTGCATAACTCAGGTTGTTGATGACTCTTCCACCAATCCTGATTCCACATTCCTCTTCGTACAGCCCAGCATCTCGGATGATCTGTTCTGCATACACATTGAAAAGGTATGGAGACAGAATACATCCCTGACAGACCCCCTTCTTGATTTTGAACCATGTAGTGTCTCCTTGCTCTGTTCTGATGACTGCCTCTTGGTCCAAGTATAGGTTTCACATTAGCACAATCAAATGTTCTGGGATTCCCATTATTCTACTAGCATAGGTCATTGAAATCTCACTGAAAATATTAGTGTTTGGAAAATTCAAATGTATCTAGTAGACACTCAGTAATTAATTTCTGAGTGGTTTAGTAATTATTATGAGTTCTCTCCATTTTCTGAAGATGGGAAAATTGAAATTCTAATTTTACTACCACATAGTGTCAAACACGATACAAACAGCCTATGTTCTTTTTCTTTTTATATGATGAGTAATTAAAGACTTTGGAGAGAAAGGAAGTATCTACTGTTCTGTATGATTCTGCTATTAAAGGGATATTGTTTCAGGGAGCATATTCTTCTCTCAGAGCACAGAGAAGACAGAAAACATTCAAAGAGGAGGAAACAACGCGGCTCAGTAGTCAGAGAGCCTTGATTTCAGAATCAGAGAGGATCTGGGGAACGTGAGGGTAAAAGACCACAGAATATTCATCTTTAAATAGGAAAATGCAATGGCATCCGCCAGTCCACCAAGCACTAGCAAGTCACACCCATGACTGGATTTGGATCAAGACCTGTGCTGCCTTCACAGGAAACCTCTTTCAGAGAACTGACAACAAGAAGAATAGCCACTTTGATCTCTACTCACACAATTAGAAGACAGGAAATCGAGTTTTGCAAGAACATGACATCTGGACATTATATTGTTTATTAAGCCTGCAATCAGTCATCCAAAATTTACATAGAGAGAGGTCCCAGCAGCTGTCAGGGAAATTTCATTAATTGAGACTAATCTGAATCTTTCTAAGAGATTTGAGGGCAGCGAGTATGTTTTATTATGGCTGGAAAATGTATAATCTACATGTACAAACTTTAAGTTGCCTGAACTTGGAAGCACATTCCTTTAATACTCCAGGAAGCTGAAGCTCCTTTGATAAAAGTTTCAGAGATATGACTTTCTACTTGGGGCCTATACAGAAACTGATCGCTGTAACTCTTGAGAACTCAGCCATTTCACAAATATATTAGAATTTGTTCCACTGTAAGCCACTTTAAGGTTGATTTACTAAGTAGGAAAAGTTAATAATCCTGTCAAGTATAAGTCAAGGCTCTATTACTAGATATGTGTCACCTCTAGGTAGTTGAATATAATTACATTATCAAAGACAGCATCACCTAAGTGATAAAGGAGACCAAGTATCTATGGGTATCTACACAATCTTCAGCGACATGGAAAAGGCAATTTCCAATTTTATTTAAAATGGAAAGAGACCCCCCCCAAATTAAAGTACTCCTGAAAACGAGAAACAAGGTAGGAGGCATAACACTCCCTGATTTCAAATCCTACTACACAGCTGTATTGGTCAAGACAGTGTGGTACTGGTACAGTGAAAGACACATAGATCAATGGAATAGAATTGGGAACCCAGAAATCTATATGATAATGATATAATGCATTTGAAATCAGGAAGTACCATATGAACAGGAACCAATCGTAATGAAGGAGGAAGGCAATGGCAAAAAATAAGGCCTCATGAATCAATGGGATATCAATGGACTTGTTTCAGTTAACAGATGCAGCCTTGGATGCACTCAATAGTCTATGTCAAGAAATTTGGAGGAAAGCTGTCTGGCCAATGGATTAGAAGAGGTCTATATTTGTTCTTATTCCCCCAAAAAAGGTGATCTAACTGAATGTGGAAGCTATCAAACAATACCAATAATATCACATGCAAGCAAAATACTGCTGAAAATTGTTCAAAATGGCTATAACATTACACAGATAGGGAAATGCCAGAAGTTCAAGCAAGATTTAGAAGAGGCCATGACTATTGATCGTGGCTGAAAGTAAAGAATACTAGAAGAATGTGTGAGTGTGCTTTATTGATTAAAAGTTATTTGACTGTGTGTATCATAACAAGTTGTGACTGACATTGAGAAGAATGGGAATCTCAGAGTACTTAATTGTGCTCATGCAAAACCTATACCTGGTTGTTGTGTGAACAGAGCAGGGTAACACTGCATGGTTTAAAATTGGGAAGGGTGTGTGTCAAGGTGCTATTCTCTCTAAATACCTGTTCAATCTGTATGCTGAGCAAATTATCTGAGAAGCTGGACTCTATGAAGAGGAATATGGCATCAGGATTAGAGTGAGACTCATAAATAACCTGTGTTATGCAGATGACACAACTTTGGTTGCTGAAAGTGAGAAGGACTTGAAGCACTTGTTACAGAATATCAAGGAATGCAACCTTCATATGGTATGGATTGCATCACAATATCAAGAAAACAAAGTTTCTTACAACTGGACCAATAGGCAACACCATGATGTATGGAGAGGAACTGTCAACAGCTTCATCTACTTGGATCCACAATTAATATGCTTGGTACCAGCATTCAGGATATAAAGAAATGTATTGCATTGGTAAAATCTGCAGTTAGAGACCTCTCCAAATTATTGAGGAGTAATGATGTCAGTTTGAGGACTAAGGTGCATCTGATTCATGCCTTAGTCTTTCTGGTCACTGATGCATTTGAGAGCTGAAAAATGAATAAGGATGACAGAAAAAGAATTGATGCCTTTATGCTGTGGTGTTGGAGAAGAGCACTGAACAATCCATGGATAGCCCAAAGAACAAACAAATAGGTCTTGGAGAGGGTGCAGCCAAAGTGCTCTTCGGATGCAAGGTGATGAGGTTTCACTTCATACACTTTTGGCATGTTGCTAGGAGGGTCTATATCTTAGAGAAGGACATGATACTGGGAAGGGTGGAGGGCTGGCAAAGGAAGACCCTCAACAAGGTGGACTGATGCAGTGACTGCTACAAAGGGCTCATGTGTGTCTAGGAAGTGTGAGGGTGGGATTGCTATGAGTTGTACTAGACTCGATGACACATAACAAAAACAACCAACTCTTGCAGCCTGAAATTTGATCAAATATTATACAAGTGTTCAGGTCTTTCGTTCATAAGTTTGCTATGAGTCCTCTACAACCTAATGGCACTTAACAACAACATGCAATTAAAATGGATTAGTAATTATGGGTGACTGGAATGCAAATATTGGAACCAATGATGAAAGAAAGCTAATAGAATTACATTCTTTTTTTTTGAGCTTTTTTTTTTTTAAGAATTACATTCTTAATGACAGAAATGATGCCGGACATAGAATGATTGAATTCTGTGCATTCATAGTGAACATATTTTGCCCATCAACAAATGAATGGATAGAGACACTCTGGTATATTCACACAATGGAATACTAAGAGGCATTGGAAAACAAGACACTCATGAAATATTATGCAAAATGGATGACCCTGGAGGACATTATGCTGAGTGAAACATCTCAGTCACAAAAGGACAAATATTGCATAGGGTCACTGTTGTAAAACGGGACTGACGTGAGGCCTGAGGGAAGATAGAAAAGGAAGGGAGGAATGATGTATGTATATTGCACTGAAACAGATGAGGGATGGATCTGTTTAAAAAAGATATATGAATAGATATTCTTGTCATTACATAAGTCCAGAGTGAAGGCTGCACAGTGGAGTGAACTTGGGGGGGACGGATTGCATATCAATGAAAGAGTTTTTCTTTTCAAGGAGAAGAGTGATTTGGGGGAAGGGGTTGGACAAGGAGAAAAGTGCAACAACGAAGGACTGGAAATTCTAAGTCTCTGTAAACATTCATTAAAATTAATAAATAAAAAAACAAAGACAAATTTACAAATGGACTTCATCTGATGAATTCACATATTTACTGCTTCTGTGGAAGGAATCCTTGGAGAAGCACAATATCAACTGTCAAAATATAGCCAGGTTCTGACTGTGGAACTGAAGCTGTAGAAAATGAAAACATCCCAAAAGAATCAAATTATGACCTTGAGTCTGTCCCACCAGAATCATATCACTAATAGGTTTCAGTCATAGAACACTCGTTATCTAAAACCAGATAAGATATAGGATGACATCAAAGATCCAAGAAGAGAGCAAAATGTTCTTCCAAACATGTTGTTCTTGTGACTCATAGCGACTCTATGAACAAAAGACCTAATTCCTTTCCATAACTATCATCATTTCTCCAAGTTCATAGAGTTTCCAAAGGCATGTGGTTTAGGACGTGGATGTCACTCCTGCTTCCAAACCTGTTTATAACTGGGAGCTCCAACAAACACTGTCCCCATTGGGAAACCATTCTAGTATTTGATACCCCAGTGGTACAAGGTTCAGCATCACAGCACCCCAGGTTACTTCATACCACACATTGACAAAGAGTTATGTACAAAGCAGAAGAGTGTTCCTCCAGATATAATAGCACTAGTTCCATTTAGCAGTGGTTAAGTGTCATCAAGACAAATATGTACAGAGCTCTGTTCTATAACTACCATCATTTCTGTACATTTATAGAGTTTGTAGTTTCCAGATGCATCTAGCTTAGGAAGTGGATGCCACTCCTGCTTCCCAGCATAAATAAATCTGGAAGCTCATCCAAACACTGCACATAATGGGTAACAATTACAGTATTTGATAGACTATTGAAGAAGAGTGCAGCATCACAGTGAAACCAAGTTGTTCAGTTCAGCAAACAGACAAAAGATTCCTGTGTCATTCAAGAAATATTCATTCAAAAATTAATGAATCTGTGGGGGTTTTAAAGTCACACCCTCTAGGCAAAGGCTCAAGGACATCCACTCTTAGTGGGGCAAGAGCAGTAATACACATCAAACATGAGCCAAAAAAAACATGACCCCCAAAAATTCCCTTTACCTAGACCACCATCTCAAAATACAAACTCCCAGAGTGCAGTCCCCAGGGCCCTGACAGCAGTCTCAATTTCCCCCACCCCTCCCCTCCCCTCCTCAGGGTTTTAAAGCCACACCCTTGAGCAGACTTTCTCTGTAGGCAAAGGCTCAAGGACATTCCCTCTTGGAGGGTGGGATAAGCAGTAATATACATCAAACATGACCATAAAAACCACGACCCCCAAAACTTCCATTTACATTGATCACCATCTGGATGCAGCAAAAAGCCAAACTCTCTTACAAACACGTTGTTGTTGTTAATTGCCATCGAGTCATAGATGACTCATGTTGTTATTGTTTGTTTTGTGTTGCTTGCGACTCATAGCGACCCTATGTACAACACCTCTAAACTCTGCTCTGTCTTGTGCCAATCTCATTGTCTCCAACACACTCATCCCGATTGCGCCAATCACTGAATTAATCCACCTCCCAGAGGTCCTTCCCCTCCTGCGCTTGCCCTCCACTCTCCCAAGCATGATGTCCTTCTCCAAGGGCCGGTCCCTCCTTACAACATGACCAAAGTATGTCAGACAAAGTCTCAGAATCCTTGCCTCCAAGGAGCAGCCTGGTTTAACCCTCTCCAGGTTGAATCTGTTTGTTTTCTTAGCAGTCCCTGATACCCTCAGCACTCTTCTCCAACACCAAAGCTCAAAAGCATCAGTTCTCCTTCTATCCTCCTTAGTCATTGTCCAATTCTCTGATGCATAACAAGTGATTGCGAAGACCATGACCTGTACCCAGAGCACCTTAGTCTCCAGAGACACACCGTTGCTCTTCCATACTTTAGAGAGGTCCCTAACAGCAGACTTTTCCATCGCAATATGTCTTTTAATTTCCTGGCTGCTGGTGCCAAGAGTGTTGATTGTGGAGCCAAGCAGACTAAAGCCGTGAACAATCTCAATCTCTTCACCATCCATGATGATGCTGTCAATTGGGCCAGTGGTGGGAATCTTTGTTTTCTTGACATTGAGCCACAATCCATATTGGAGGCTGCAGTCCTTGACCCTCTGCAGCAAGTGCTTCAGGTCCTCCTCAGTTTCAGCAAGCAGGGTTGTGTCATCTGCATAACGCAGATTGTTGATAGATCTTCCACCAATCCTGCTGCAATATTATTCCTCATAGAGCCCAGCCTCCCAGATGATCTGTTCTGCATACCAGTTGAAAAGGTATGGAGACAGGACACATCCCTGGCATATGCCCTTCCCAATTTTGAACCATGCAGTGTTTCCTTGCTTTGTTCCGATGATTGCTTCTTGGTTCAAGTATAAGTTTCGCATTAGCATGATCAAGTGTTCTGGGATTCCCATTCTTCTCAGAGTCAGCCACAGTTTGTTTTGGTCCACACAGCCAAACACCTTTGCATAATCAATGAAGCACAGATAGACATTCCTCTGGTACTCCCTGCTTTCAGCCAAGATCCATCTAACATTAGCTACAATATCCCTAGTACCAGCACCCCTTAGGTGACTCATAGCAATCCTATCAATGAAAGACCTGAACGTATGTAAAATTTTCATCATTTCTCCAAGTTCCTTGGGTTTCTGGAGGCAAGCAATTTCGGAAGTGGTTGCCACTCCTGTTTCCAAGCTTGTTTTAATCAGGGAGCTCCACAAAACACTGCTCACCCCAGATAACCATTATCACATTTGGCACATCAGTGTCACAGTGTTAGCATCACAGCTACCATGACTTACCTCTTTAGAGCAAATGGACAAATCAGTGCTATACCACTCAGAAGAATGTTTGACCAATTTTTTTCCAATGAGAGGCCCAATGGCAAGTCATCATTCCACCCTAATCCTCACCAGAACTAGAAAACAAACCTCTATAGAATCTACCCACTCTAGACGACTTCCCAATCTGGATTACAGCGCCATATTGGTGACTAAATTTTTTTAGATGTTTTTGTTCAATGCCATCGAGTCAAACACAGCTCATAGAAATCTTATGAACAAAAGGCATGAAGCCTTTCTATACCTATTATCATTTCTCCCAGTTCAAAGATTTTCCAGAGTCATGTGGTTTAAGAAGTGGAGCCAATCCTGCTTCCAAACCTGCCTTAAACTAGGAACTCCATCAAACACTGTCCACCTTGATTAGCCATTATGGCAATTGTCCTCCAATGGCACAAGGTTCAGCATCATAGCAAATCTAGATTCCTCACTGTAGCAAATTGAGAGAGGAGTGCTGCAAAATTTTGAAGTATGTTCTTCCAAAATTAACACTAGACCCTCAGGCCTAGTGCTTAAACTGATATTTAAATACATGGGACAAACATATATGTATAGGAGCAAAAAGCATGATGCCTTTCTATAACTAATAACTATTGCCATTTCTCCAGGTTCATAGAGCTTCCACAGGAACATGGTTTAGGAAGTGGATACCACTCCTGCTTCCAAATCTTAATCAATCTGTGAGCTCCACCAAACACTTCCCATGATGGTTAGCCATTATGGTATTTGGCACACCTATAGCACAGTTGTTCCATTATGCCATTTGAAACTCCAAAGATAAATGGTTTAGTGTCACAACAAACCTAGATTACCTCAGCACAGCAAATAGACCAGAGTGCTGTATTACTTAGAAGAGCCAAATATTTATTTTCTTATAAGAGCAAAAAAATAGTAACAAAAGATTAAAATATAATTTCCTGGGCCCAGTTTTTAAATATATGCACCCTCCAGGAGTTTTGTTGACTCTAAACAAGAGACTTAAATAAAAACAACCACACAATCCACACAGATCCTCAACCAAAACCAGAGCGCCATCATACAGAGTCTACCACTTCACCTAAATCCAAAATGGAGATAAGGGCCAGGCTTTATATGTTGCTGCTGTTGTTCTGTCCTCTCTCCAAGTTCATACATATAGTTTCCAGAGGTATGTTTAGGAAGTGGATCCACTCTAGATTCCAAGACTTTCTTAATCTGTGAGCTCTATCAGACATTGTCAACCATGCATAAACATAATGGCAATTGATACACCATTGACATGCTGTTTAGTAGTGCAGGAACCCTAAGTTACAAAAGACAGCAAAATAACAGAAGAGTGCCGTACTACACAGGTAATGTTCACTTGAAATGCAATTAAATCAGGCCAGAGGGCCTAAGACTTTAGGGCCCAAATGACTTATATTGGGGGGGGGGAAGCCTTGGCTTCCGCCTCAGTCTCTCATTGTCTTCAACAAGATGTTCCCAGTCCAATCTTACTACTGACAAAGAGTAGAGAGCCCTCTTACATGGCACAAGAGAAATGACCATTCTACAAGTCAAATGATATGTTTTTTAAAATGCCTCAGTTTCCGCCCCAGTCTCTCACTGGCTCTGAGAGGTTCCATTCCCATTCTTGCCACTGAAAAAGAGTCCTGAGCAGTCTTCAATGACACAAGAGAACTGGACATTAAAAAATTGAATTACTTGTTTTTTTAAAAAAAGCCTCAGATTCCAACCCAGTCTCTTATTGGCAGTAATAAGACGTTCCCAGTCCACTCTCACAACTGGCCAAGCGGCAAGAGCTGTCTTCCATGGCTCAAGAGAACTGGTCCTTCCACAAATCAAATGACATGTTTTTTTAAAAGCCTCAGTTTCCACCCCAGTCTTCCATTGGCTCAAATGAGAGGTGCCCAGCCCACTCTCACCACTGACCAAGGGCCAGAGCGTTCTTCCATTTTGCAAGAGAATTGGCCCTTCCACAAGTTGAATGACTTGTTATTAAAAAAAGCCTCAGCTTCTGCCTCAGCCCCTCATGGATTCCAGGGAGAGAGTCCCTGCCCACTCTCACCACTGACCAAGAAGCCAAAGCCATCTTCCATGATGCAAGAGAACTTGCTCTTCCTGACGTCATATGACTTGTTTTAAAAAAGCCTCAGCTTTAGCCTTGGACTCTCATTGGCTCCAATGAATGCTTCCCAGCCAACTCTCACCACCTACCAAGAGACCAGAGCATTCTTCCATGGTTGCAGAGTGGATTATATTTGGGGGTAGGGGGTGGGGTTTCGGGAGGTGCGGAGGGGGGAGATTGTGTACCAATGAGGGAGTTTTTCTTTTGCTTTTCAAGGAGAGGAGCAAA
>NW_006399766.1:993888-999703 GCF_000299155.1 Elephantulus edwardii | reverse complement strand
GGAGAAGGGTGCAACAATGAATGAATGGAATCCCAAAATCTCTGTAGATGTTCATTGAAATGAAAAATAAACAACCTAAATTTTTAAAAAAAAAAGAATGTGTTGATGGTAAAAAAAAAAAAAAAAAAAAGATAACTGGCCTTTCCATAAGTAGAATGACCTGATTTTTAAAAAGCCTCAGCTTCCACCTCAGCCTCTCATTAGATCCAATGAGAGGTTCTCAACCCACTCTCGCCACCGACCAAGAGGCCAGAGCCGTCTTCCATGGTGCAAGCGAACAGGCTCTTCCACAAGTCGACTGACTTGTTTTTTTTAAAAAAAAAACCAAAAACCAACAAACAAAACAAAAAACTCAAACCCTCCACATCCACCCCAGTCTCTTATTGGCTCTAACGAAATGCCCCCAGCCCACACTCACACCAACCAAGAGACCAGAGCCTTCTTCCTTGGCACAAGAGAACAGGCCCTTCCACAAATTGAATGACTTATTTTTTAAAAAGCTTCAGTTTCCACCTCAGTCTCTCATTGGCTCCAAGCTTCCAACAACCAAGAGGCCAGAACTGTCTTCCATGGTGCAAGAGAACTGGCACTCCCCAGTCTCTCATTGGCTACAACTAGAGGTGTCCAGCCCACTCTCACCACCAACCAAGAGGTCAGAATTATCTTCAATGGCGCATAAGAACTGTTCTTTCCACAAGTCAAATGACTTGTTTTTTAAAAAGTGTCAGCTTCTGCCCCAGTCACTCATTGACTCCAATGAGAGGGTCCCTGCCCACTCTCACAAGAAGCCAGAGACATCTTCCATGGTGCAAGATAACTGGCCCTTTCAAACATTGAATGATTTGTTTTTAAAAAACCCTCAGCTTCCACTTCAGCCTCTCATTAGCTCCAACAAGAGGTTCACAGCCACTCTCACCACTGACCAAGAGGCCAGAGCTGTCTTCCGTGGCACAAGAGAACTGGCTCTACCACAAGCCGAATGACTTGTTTTTAAAAAATCCTCAGCTTCTGCTCCAGTCTCTCATTCACTTCAATGATAGGTGCCTAGCCCACTCTCATCACTGACCAAGAGACCTGACCTGTCTTCCATTGCACAAGACATGGCCCTTCACAATTAGAATGACTTGTTTTTTAAAAAGCCTCACTTTTGCCCCAGTCTCTCAGTGGCCCGCCCCAAAAAGATGTTCCCAACCCATTCTCACACAAACCAAGAAGTCAGAGCCAACTTCGATGGCACAAGAGAACTGGCCCTTCCACAAGTTGAATGACTTGTTTTTTAAAGTCTCAGCTTCTACCCCAGTCTCTCATTGGCTCCCATGAAAGGTTTCCATCCCACTCACCACTGACCAAGAGCCAGAGCCGTTTTCCATGGCTCAAGAGAACTGGATCTTCAAAATGCCAAATGACTTGTTTTTTAAAAAGCCTCAAGTTTTGCCCCAGTCTCTCACTGGCTTCAACAACAGTTTCCCAGCCCACTCTCAAACCCACCAAGAGGCAAGAGCCATCTTCCATCGTGCAAGAGAACTGGCCCTTCCACAATTTGAAAGATTTCTTTCCAAAAAAAGCCTCATCTTCCGCCTTATTCTCTCATTGCCTACAATGAGATGTCCCAAGCCCACCCTAACCACCGACCAAGAGGCCAGAGCCGTCTTCCTTGGCTCAACAGAACTTTTCTTTCCACAAGTTGAATGACTTCTGTTTAAAAAAGGCTCAGTTTCTGTCCCAGTCTCTCATTGGCTCCAACAAGAGGTTTCCATTCCTCTCTAACCACCATCAAGAGGCCAGGGCTTTCATTCATGGCACAAGGGAACTAGTACATACACAAGTCGAATGACTTGTTTTAAAAAAAGCTTCAGCTTCTGCCCCAGTCTCTCATTGGGCCTTTTGATATTGTGACTCCATCTCTTTTCACATTTCATTATAATACGTTTTTTTGTCTTCCCATGCTGCCCTTTGAAATCTTCTATTCCGCTTCTTAACTTCTTGACTTCTTCCCTTTGCTTTGGTTTCATGGTGTTCTAGTGCAATATTCAGAGTCTCTTCTGATATCACCCTTGGTCTTTTCTTCTGCCTGTCTTTATAATGACCTTTTGAATTCTTCAGGGATGATATTCTTGCCATAGCCTATTTTTCAAGTATTTTCACAGGGATTCTGGGGCTTCGCCTGACATACTTTGGACATGTTGTAAGGAGAGACAGGTCTTAAGAGAGAGGGACATCATGCTGGGTAGAGTGGAGGGACAGCGCAGGAGGGGAAGACCCTCTATGAGGTGGATTGATTCAGTGACTGGGGTAACCGGGATGGTTGTGTCAGAGGCAATGAGATTGGCACAGGATAGAGCAGGGTTTAGGGCTGTTGTACATAGGGTCACTATGAGTCACAAATGACTTGATGGCACATAACAACAACAACAACAATTGATATGATTTTTATGCATACCATTAGGTGAAATACTTGTGTATAGTCTCTGTTTATGTTTCTTATAAAATGTATTTGCAATGAATAAATGATTGATTGTACAGAATTCTATTGTTCTATCTCCAGACTCATTTCTGTCACCAGGTCCATTTTTTCTACTGAACCTTCTTCCCTGTTCCCAACTTTTGCATTCCAGTCTCTATTATTATTAATGCATCTTGATTGCATGTTAAATTGATTTTTTACTGCAAAAATTGGTAGAAATCTTCTAATTTTTTCTTTTTTGGTTCTGACTTTTATGCATATATTTGAATGATAGTGGTATTCACTGGACTTCCTTGTATTCTTGTGGATATTATCCTGTCACTCACAACATTGTATTTCAAGATAGATCTAGAAATGACTTTTCAAACTAGGAAAGCAAACCTATTTCCCCTCACCTTTCATTTCTATCATAGTAGATTATATGTTTGTACGATTCAAAATGTCCCATGCCAATCTATCTCATTTCACCAATACCTAGTATCTTAATATTTATGCTTTCCATTTCTTTCTTAACAATGTCCAATTTTCCTACATTCGTGATTCTCACAGTACACATTCCAATCACTAGTGTTTGTTTATAACTATTCCTCTTCCTTATTTCTATACTTGAGAGCCCAGCCTCAGTTGCCATATCTGCTAGTCTACTCTAAATGTGCTCTATTGTACATATGGTGTTCGAAGGCTTGTTATTTCAAAAGTGGATGTCCAATCCTTCTTTCCTGTCTGTCTTAAGTTGAATGTTCAGCTTAAGCCAGAATCTGACAGAGAAGCATTTTACAGAAAGGAGTAGATGAAAGACATTTCCCAATTATAGAAGCAACCAATAGATTCAGTGCTGCTCCCTGTCCTTGACATGTGTCTTGACCTATCACCTTCCTTGCTCCACCAGCATGCTCATCCACTACCACCTGCCCATCCAACACTCCCTTCCATTTATCAAGCCCTCTATATAATGGCTTAGGTCGCGAACCTTCTGTGCTTTTTCAATACATAATGCCTTGTGGTACTACCAGTCTTTTATGCCGAAGCCAAGTATCTCCTGAGTTTAAGAGTCTCTAAGTCCAAATTCCAGCTATTAGTATGAGGTACGGGTTTCTATTTCAGCCAGTTCTGAGAAGTCCTTTGCCTTGAGCTTCTGCTTGAGGACTCCCTCTTCTGGCTTAGTGCCTCTTCTCTTCCATTTGCAGCATGCTGCTGTCTCAGCAGGAGCATTTCACAACAGAGGGTGATGTGTTCTCTTAAAGGAGCTAAACACTCAGGTCCTGTCAGCCAGATTTCTAGGAGTGTGAGCGGACCTAGTTTGAATCGGTCCAAGGTAAAGTCTTTACTATTGTTTTACAAAGCTTGGTCCCATCTCCTACACTGTTATATTTTCAACTAATTGTGGCCTTGCCATGAATCATGATTTACTCTCCATCCCCTCATCCCCAACCCCCTTATAACCCAGTATTTACCTACTACTGAACATTTCACTTTCTGTAACTCTTGGTACCATATTTTGCTTTCTACACTGACTTTATATGTATTGTGGCTACCCTACATTTATGTATAATTTTTGCTTTATGAATTTTCATTCATATTGATGTTTTCATAATAGGAATATCCCTTGAGCTTTTTTACTCCAAGTCTCATCTTCAAATGGCTGTCTTATAAGATCCTGCATGCTGTCTTAATTCCAGGGGGCCATTTCAATTTTGTCACTTTGCATTACTATAAAAAGCATTTATACAACTATTTAATAAAATACGGACATTGGAGGCAATACATAGACATTTTTACAGCTTATAATTATTCGTGCCTATCTTTACAGTGGTCTTATTAGATCACTTTCATCGCTGTATATGCCAAACTGATTATGTGCCCAGTTATGTACTAGGAAAACTATATACTGATGTGCAAAATAACATATTGGAACCCTTACCCCACATTGTTTTTGTTGTTGTGTACCTTCAAGTCAGAACCAATCCATAGCTGACCCTATAGCTGTTTTTCAGAGGCGGTTAATTGTTGGTTTGTTTTTTTTTTCAGTGCAGTATATGCAATTTATCCAGTTTTTCTCAGTCTTACCCCAACCCTGATATCAGCCCCATTTTATAGCAATGGCACAATGCAATATTTGTCCTTTTGCGACTGAGATATTTCACTCAGCATAATGTCCTCCAGGCTCACCCAATTTGAATAATATTGAATTATTTCCTTGTTTTTCAATGCAGCATAGTATTCCATTGTGTGAATATACCACACCTTCTCTATCCATTCGTTTGTTGATGGGCACCTGAGTTGTTTCCAACTCCTTGCTATTGTGAACAGAGGTGCTATAAACATGTGTGTGCATATATCTGCTTGGATGTCCGTTATGGTCTCTTTGGGATATATTCCCAGTAGTGGAGTTGCTGGGTCAAATGGTATCTCTATTTGAAACTGGTTGAGAAAGCGACATACCACCTTCCACAGTGGTTGCAGCATTTTACATTCCCACCAAAAGTGAATAAGGGTTCCAGTTTCTCCACAACCTCGTCAGCATTTGTTGTTTGCTGTACTGTTAAATTTTGCTATTCTGACTTGGGTGAGATGATATCTCATAGTTGTTTTGATTTGCATCTCTCTTAGAGCTAGGGATTTTGAACATTTCTTCATGTGCTTGTTGGCCATCTGAATGTCTTCTTTGGTGAAGTGTCTATTCATATCCTGTGCCCATTTTTCAATTGGATTATTTACCTTTATCTTGTTGTGGTGCTCAAGTATTTTATAAATTCTAGATATAAGTCCCTTATCTGACATGTCATTACCAAACACTTTTTCCCAGTCTGTGGCTTCCTTTTTACCCTGTTGAAGAAGTTTTTGGATGTGCATAGGGATTTGATTCTTAGAAGGTCCCATTCATCTATTTTATCTTCTCCTGGTTGTAGATTTTCCAGGATACTTGGAAGACTATTTATGTTATAGATTAGGACTACTAGAATTCTTCCAAGCTTTTCTTTAATGAAGTTTATAGTCCTTGGTTTTAGTCCTAGATCCATGATCCAACTTGAGTTGGTTTTTGTATACAGAGTGAGGTGTGGATCTTGCTTGAGTCTTCTGCAGATATTTTTCCAATTTTGCCAGCACCATTTGTATAAAAGGCTGTCGTTTCCCCACTTAACTGATTTCATTTCCTTGTCAAAAATCAGTTGACCATATGTAGATGGGCTGATTTCTAGATTCTCAATTCTATTCCATTGATCTATGCATCTGTCATTGTACCAGTACCTTGCTCTCTTAACCACCATGGCAGTGTAGTAGGATTTGAAATCAGGGAGTGAGATGCCTCCTACCTTTTTTCTATTTTTGAGGAGTGCTTTGCTTATTCGG
>NW_006399766.1:982939-991924 GCF_000299155.1 Elephantulus edwardii | reverse complement strand
CTAGTCTATATGGTGTTTGCTGAGCTTCTTGTATATATATTCTCTCACTCTTCATTATGCCTGGAAAGTTTTCCTCTAGTATTTATTCCACAACTTTTTCAGTGCCTTTACTTGCTTCTTCCTGTTCTGGGATTCCAATGATGCGCATGTTATTTCTCTTGATGGTGTCCCACATTATTCTTAGGTTTTCTTCTTTTTCCTTCTTGAGTCTGCTTTGTGCTCTAGCAAATCCGTGGTGACAATTTTGTCTTCTATTTCATTGGTTCTTTGTTCCATCTCTTCAACTCTGTTCATGTGCCCCTCCATCATGTTGACAGCATCTGAAACATTGGACCTCCTATTTTGGATAGTGGTTTCTTGTTTTTCCAGTACCACTAATACCTTGTTTGTTTTCTCTACATTGTTCTGGACTGGTTTTTTGTTGTTGTTGTTTTTAGTTCCTCCTGTTTTTAGTTTGCAGTATCCTGTAATTCTTCAAGTTTGTCTTTCATCCATTGAAAATATTCAATCATTGTACTTTTAAATTCTGTGTCAGAAAGTTCCATCAGACTTTCTGGCTTCAGGAAATCCATTGATACTGTGTCACCCTTTGGGGGTGCTATCTTGCTTTGTGCTTGTGTATTGTGTGGGTCAGCTTGCTTTCTTCGACACATTGATATGTTCTCGATGAAGATAATGTTCTAGGGACCAGTTGGGTAGATATCTCACTTGTGCTTTTTTCTGAACGTCTGATTCCAGGTAAATGTCAGTTCAGAGCCTGTGAGAGCAGCCTTGGGTAGGTAAGATAGGTCAAGGTGCTCCGGATTAAAGGCAGGTTGATTAACCAGAGGTGTAGACACAGGTGTGGAGCCAAATAGGGAAGGGCATGCACGTGGTTGTGGCAATCACAAGGGCAGGTCAACCACTTGGGGGACCTCACTCAGGCCTCAGTTGTCTGGGTGTGCTTACAACTGGGGTCCCTATTCAAATTCCAGCTGTCCGTCTCCCACCCAGTGGTTTTCATTCACTGGTCCCTGTCCAGTGGTGCTCACGCAGTTACCCTTGCACCGTGGTCCCTGCCCAGGAAGGCTCCTGGGTCAAGGGGACTCAACAAGACAAAGTCAAATTTCCACCAACCCACATTCCTCTGGCTGGTCTACAGTGTCCACAACAGTTCCGCCAAATTATCACTGGCCTGCTCTTTCCTGGGCAGTTGGCGTGCCCTGAGAGAGCTCAGCCAAATTCTCACCAGTGGGCTCAACCTTGGGAACGCTCCCAGACAATAGGCATTGCCCAAGAAAACCCAATTAGGATCCTACCAGCCTTTCTTGTGGCAGATCAGTCCCACAGCAGCTTGATTGGTGGCTTCAGATGATGGCTGTCTCTATGGTGTGCCTTTGTGTGCCGACTCAGAATTGTATTGTCCACGGCTGTTGTTGTGTTGTGTGAAGGAGTCTTTAGTGGCCCTGGAGCACCGCCAGGGGGTGCAGGGTTGTGGCGAGGCCACCAGGGTGTGCCAAAAGTGTGGGGGCGTGGGATGGTGGTGGGGTGGTGTCCCTGGACCTGGTGCTGTGGCAGGGATGGGGGGTGCAGGGCTTGGGCAGCGCTGGGAGTTAGGGGTTGCAGTCTGTTCCCAGATACTAAGCTGCCAAGTCACCAGTCCTCAGCCCAGAGGCAGTTAATTGTATGGGAGGAGATTGCCTATCTTTCTCTCACAGTGGATTCAAACCACATGCCTTCAGAATTACAGTGCAGCTTCTTGCTACTAGGCCATCAGAGCTAGTGGTAAGAAATTGTACTGCAATCCCAAAGTTCAAATCCACCTGCTGCCTTGTGGGAGAAGTTTAGACAATCTCCTTCCATGCAATTAACTGTCTCTGAAAACTCACTGTGAAATCAGCTATGGATTGGTTCTGATTCATTGGTACTCAACAACAACAACATGGTTCAACATTTAACCAAACAGCACACATGTCTATAACATGACCAATAATAACAAAGAGACCGTCCTTAGAATAACTAACCATATAAGGGCCAAAGAGAGGCATATTCCCAAGGATAAAGCCTAGAAGGCATGACAGTGTGGGACAGAAGGATTAATAGAAATGAAAATAACATGGAAGAAGTGAGAAAAGTGCAGTTACACTGTGTTGTTCTTTACTATGGAGTCAGAATCGACTCATAGCTGACCCCCTGGCAGGTTTTCAGAGGCAGATCCCATATTATACACAAAAAATAACTCAAAATGGATCAAAAGAATAAATAGAAAAAGATATAATAGGAATGGAACAAAAGATGGCATATAAAACTTCTAAATGAAAATGTAAACTCTTCTGTAAGAAACCACTGGAAAGTCAGTTATAAATCAGTTCTGACTCAATGGTACTTAATAACAATAAATAGAGTAGTCAAGATGATTTCAAGATAAAGTGAACCCTTTTATATTTGAGAATACTACTTATTGAAGTTCTTCTCTTTCCCTGACGCCACCTTTCCAAGCACTGTGACTCATAGCAACCCTATGAACAACAGATCTGAACTCTGCCCTGTCCTTTGTCATACACATACTTGAATTTATTGCCACAGTCACCTTGTCAATCCACCTGGTTGAGGGTCTTCCTCTCTTTTGCTATTCATCTAGCTTCACAAACATGGTATTTCTCTCCAGCTTATCCTAACAATATGCCCAAAGTACGTGAGGCAAAGCTTCATATTAGCCTCCAAGGAGGACTCTGCCTGCACATTCTACAAGACATATCTGTTTGTTCTTACAGCAGTCCATGGGATATTCAGTACTCTTCCCCAACACCGTAGTTCAAAGGTATTAATTCTTCTTCTGTCATCCGTATTCACTGTACTACTCTCAGCAGTCTTTTCAATCTTTTCTCATTCAATGTACTGTTCTAGCCATTTTTAGATAACTTAAGCAGGATTTTGTTTGTATGTGATATTAATGATATTGTTTGGTAATTTTCATATTCTGTTGAATCACTTTTCTTGGCAATTGGAACCAATATAGGTTTCTTCCAGTTAGTCAAGTGGTCATCCTTTCCTGACATAACCTGGTGAACACATCCAAAATGGCATCTGTTAGTTCAAACACCTCAGTTTGTATTCCATTGATTCCTGGGCCTTATTTTTGGCATTGCCTTCAATGCAGCTTGAAATTCTCCCTTCATTATTTCTGGCTGTTGTTCATACGGTACTTCCTGAAATATTTCAGTGTAATGGTCAAGGTCAATAAGATGGCCAACAAGTGATGGTGAGCATAAGGAGAGATTGAAACTCTTATGATTGTGGTGCTCTCAATGATTGTGGCATGTAAAAGGGTGCAATCATAGAAAGAAGTCTGTCACTTCTTTAGAAAGTTGGTAATGGAAATATATTTGGATCTAGCACTCTCACTACTATGTGTATAACCTAAAGAAATAAGAGTTGCCACATAAAATGATATATACACACCCATGTTTATTGCAGCATTATTTATAATATCAAAGAGTTGAAAAGAGCCCAGATATTCATCAATGGACTAATGGTTTAAAAAAAATATGGTATACTCACATAATGGAGTATCACTGACAAATGATAAAGAATTCATTAAACACTATAACACATGCATAAATCTAGAAAAAAATATTCTGAGTGATGTAAGTCAGTTAAAAAAGGACAATCATGGGGAATAGTGGCCAAGTGGCCAGCATGGTAATGAAATGCTGCAACAAAATGGACAGCTAGGATCTGAATGAGATAAGGCAAAAGCAACTCTTTGCACATACCAAGGAGCTGCCTGCTGATGCCTGGCCTGTGCCAGGGAGCTGTCTGCTGACACCAGGCCCAAGCTCAGGAGCTGCCTGCTAACATCAGGCCCACACCAGTGAGCTGCCTACTGACATTAAGCCCATGCCAGGGAGCTGGCTGCTAACTCCAGGCACTAGTTGGGGAGCTGCTTCCTGATGCCAGGCTCATGCCAGGAGCTGCTTGCTGATGCCAGGCACATGCCAGAGAGCAAGGAGCTGCTTGCTGACACCAGGCTTGCTCCAGGGAGCTACTTGCTGATGCCAAGCTTACTCTGGAGAGCTGCTGCACACACTGGAGAGCTGCTTCCTGACAACAGGCACATGCCCCAGACCTGCTTGCTGATGACATCCATGAGCCAGGGAGCTGCTCACACATGTGTTGTGGAGCAACATGCTGGGGAACAATGTGCTGGGGCGAGCAGAAAAGCTGTAATCTGAGTGAGTGTAAACCTGGAAATCTAGTCTCAACATTGCTGGCACATGCCTGGAACTCGAGTTCCAACACAGCTGGTCTGTGCCCAGAACAACACTTCTGACATGCACCGGGAGCAATGTTGGAGCTTGAGTGAGGTACTTTGTGTGTGTGCGTGGTTGTTTGGATGGATCACGGGGGATCCCTTAAGCCCAATCAGAAGAGAGTGAGACAGCTAGAGCACTTTCTCGAAGGGAAACTCAAGGCTTTCTGGTTTTCCAGTCAGGTTTCTATGTACCACCTTGTGTTTCCTCATGTCCAGTCCATCAACTGCCTTTAGCCCAGAGCAGCTTGGGCTACCCTAGGTAAGGCAGGTTTCTGACAGAGGAGGCTGCTTCCACAGGCCTTTTCTCTATTGAACTGAGATAAACCCAGGCAGGGTAGCTGTCACACCATGTTATGGAGTGGTGACTATCGCCTCAGATATGAAAAACTCTATCACAGCAATGTCACGTAGGAAGCAAGCTACCATCCAACTACGCAAAACCAAAGCGAGATGTCATGCCCCAAAAGTGACACAGTACAATGGATTTCCTGAAGTCAGAAAGTTTGATTAAACTTTCTGACACAGAATGTAAAAAAACAATGATTGAATATTTTCAATGGGTGAAAGACAAACTTGAAGAATTACAGGATACCACAAGCAAAAACCAGGAGGAGCTAAAAAACAAAACAAAACAACACAACAATCCAAAACAATGCAGATAAAACAAATGAGGCATTAGAGGAATTTTAAAAACAAGAAACTACTATCTAAAATATGAGGACCAATGTTTCAGATGCTGTCAACATGATGGAGAGTCACATGAACAATGTTGAAGAGCTAGAACACAACCAGTGAGAGAAAAGATAGAATTGTCACCACTGATCTGCTAGAGCAAAAAGCAGAATCAAAAAGGAAGAAAAAAGAAGAAAACCTAAGAATAATGTGGGACACCATCAAGAGAAAAAACATGCAAATCATTGGAATCCCAGAAAAGAAAGAAGCAACTAGAGGCACTAAAAGAGTTGTGGAAAAATTACTAGAGGAGAAATTTCCAGGCATAATGAAGAAGAAGAGAATATATATTCAAGAAGCTGAGCGAATACCATATAGACTAGATCTTAAAAGAAAAAAACAAACAAACAAAAAAACCCAAAAACCAAAGCCAAGGCATATCATAGTCAAATTTGCAAGAACCAAAGCAGAGAATTCTAAAAGCAGTGGAGAAACAAAGAGTAACCTATAAAGGAGAGCAGATAAGATAAAATGCCCATTTATCAGCAGAATTCATGTGAGCAAGAAGACAGTGGAAAGACTTAAACACTCAAATAACACAAATATCCAATATGAAGGAGAGATCAAGATATTCCCAGGAAAACAGAACCTAAGGGAGTTTGTAAAAACAAGACCAGCATTGCAGGAAAAACTAAGAGATGTTCTTAACAGAGGTGCCACAGAAAGCCGGATGGACCAAAGTAACTAGCAACAACAACAAAAAGAACACAATGATAGCAACAAAACCGTGCCTCTCAATAATCACACTAAATGTGAATGGTTTGAATGCATCACTGAAGAGAAACAAAAGTAGCAAATTGGATAAAAAAAAACAAAACCCAAAATCCATCAATATGCTCTCTACAAGACACACCTGAAAATTAAGATAAAGAAAGACTAAAAATAAAAGTGTGGGGAAAAAAATATACCAAGCAAATGACAACAAGAAAAAAGGAGTAGTTATATTAGTTTCTGATAAAATAAATTTCACTGCAAAAAGCACCACAAAGGAACAGGAAGGTCACTACTTAATGCTTAAAGAGTCAATAGAACAAGAAGATATAACAATAATAAATATCTATGCACCAAATAAAAGACCTGCAAAATATATAAAACAAACACTAACAAAACAGAAAAAGAAAATAGACACTACTATTGTAGTTGGAGGTTTCAATACACCACTCTCAAGAAAAGATAGAACTACTAGAAAGAAATGTAACAAAAATGCTGAAGAATTAAACCACACAATAAACGAACTTAATCCACAGATATTTATAGGCTATAGCACCCAAAGTAAGCACAGTAAACCAACTTTTTCTCCAATGTGCATGGAACGTTCTCCAGAATAGGTCACATTTTATAGATCATAATAAATTAAAGAACACAGAAATAATACATAGCATCTTCTCAGACCACAATGCTACAAAATTAGAAATTAATAACAAGAAGATAAAGGAGAAAAAAAACCATACATTTAGAAGCTTGAACATGACTGGGTACTAAATGAAACAAAAAATGAAGTAAAAAAGTTTCTTGAAACAAATGACAATGAAAATACAACTTACCAAAACCTTGGGGAAACAACCAAAGCAGTAAACAGATATCAATTTATAGTAATATGACAACAGTAAAAGACAGGGAAAAAAAATGACCACTGATTCTCTAACCCAACATCTCCAACAAATTGAAAAAGAACAGCAAAAAAAAAAAAAACAAACCAAAAACAAAAACCCCCAACACCCTATAAAAAGCAGAAATAAAAAAAATAGAAAAACAACTAAACCCATCAACAAAACTAGGAGTTGGTCCTTTGAAAAGGTCAATAAAATCGACAAACCAGTAGCAAAACTAACGAAGAAAAAGAAGGAAAAGACACAAATAATTCAAATAAAACATGAAATAGGAAATGTCACAAAAGAACCAACTAAAATAAAAAAGGCTAACTTGGAATGTTATGAAAAATTATACTCAAACAAATATGAAAATCGAGAGGAAATGGACAAATACTTAGAAATTCACAACCTACCTAAATTGACTCCCACAACTCATCTGGTCTTTGTTCATTATTGTTCAAGGCCTCAAATCTGTTCCTGAGATGGTTCTGAAATTCAGTTGGGATAGACTCAAAGTCATAATTTGGTTCCCGTGGATTTGGTTTAATTTTCCTCAGCTTCAGCTTGAACTTGCATGAGTAGTTGGTGGTCTGTTCCACAATCAGCTCCTGGCCTAGTTTTCACAGCTGATATTGAGCTTCTCCAGCAGTTCTTCCTAAAGATGGAATCGATCTGATTCCTATGCATAACATCAGGTGAAATCCATGTATAAACCTTCATTTATGTCTCTTAAAAAACATATTTGCAAAATTCAGTCATTCTCTCTCCAGCTCCATTTCTGTCACCGAGTCCATGTTTTCCAACTACTGAATCTTTTTCTCTGTTTCCACTTTTCCATTCCAGTCACCCATTATTATCAATGCATCTTGATTGCATTTCGATCGATCTCCGACTGTAAACGTTGGTAAAAATCTTCTATTTCCTCTTCCTTGACTCTGGTTGTTGGTGATATATCTGAATGAATGATAGTGGTATTCACTGGACCTCCTTGTATGTGTATGGATATTATCCTGTCACTCCCAATATTGTACTTCAAGATGGATCTAGAAATGACTTTCTTAACTATGAAAGCAACTCCATTTTTCCTCACTTTTTCATCTCCAGAGTAATATATTATATGATCATCCGACTCAAAATGCTCCATGACAGTCCATCGCATCTCACCAATGCCTAGTATGTCAATATTTATGCGTTCCATTTCTTCCTTAACAATACCTAATTTTCCTACATTTATGGTTCTCACATTCCATGTCCCAATCACTAGTGTCTGCTTACAACTGTTCCTCTTCCTTTGTATTTCCATACTTGAAAGCTCAACCTCAGTTGCCCTTTCCGTTATTCTATATGTGTTCAGTTGTACATAGGGGTTTCAGAGGCCTGCTATTTCAGAAGTGGATGGCCAGTCCTTCTTCCTAGTCTGTCTTAATCTGAATGTTCAGTTTAGAGAAGTATCAGAGAGACCAGTATTCTACAGAAAAAGTGAAAGATACATCCCTTATTGTGGAGTTAACCACAGGAATCTTAGGAACAGGTTTGAGGCCTTGAACATTAATGAGCAAAGACCAGATGAGTTGTGGGAGGATATCCAGGAAGAGTGCAAATGATCATTGCAAAGACAGAAGAGGAAGAGAAGACCAATATGGATGCCAGAAGAGACTCTGAAAATGGCACTGGAGAACAGAGAAGCCAAAGCAGAAGGAAGAACTCAAGATACTAAAGAGCTGAACAGAAGATTCCAAAAGGCAGCAGGGGATGACAAAGCAAAATATTACAATGAAATGTGCAAGGATTTGGAGTCAGAAAATCAAAAGGGCAGAACTCGTTCAGCATTTCTTAAGCTTAAGGAACTGAAGAACAAATTCAAACCTTGAATTTCTATAATCAAGGATGCTTTAGGAAGAATATTAAATGATCCAGGAAGTATTAAAAGAAGATGGAAAGAATATACTGAGTCACTGTATTGAAAGGAATTGGCAGACACAGAAGAATTTCATGAAACAAAGTATGAGCAAGAGCCTATGGTGATGAGGAAGAATTTTAGGCTGTTTTGAAGGAAATGGCAAGAAATAAGGCCCCAGAAATAGATGGTATACCAATTGAGATGTTTCAGCTAACAGATGCTGCCCTGGACGTGCTCACCAAGTTGTGCCAAGTTGTGCCAATAAATCTGGAGAACAACTGACTGGAAGCCAACTGACTGGAGGCCAACTGACTGGAAGAGATCTATATTTGTTCCCATCCCAAAGAAGGGTGACCCAACAGAGTGTGGAAACTATAGAACAATCTCATTGATTTCATATGCAAGCAAGATTCTGCTGAAGATTACCCAAAAATGACTGGAACAGCACATCAGCAGCGAACTGCCAG
>NW_006399766.1:980194-981969 GCF_000299155.1 Elephantulus edwardii | reverse complement strand
ACAGGTCCTTGGAGAGGGACATCATGCTTGGTACGGTGGAGGGACAGCGCAGGAGGGGAAGGCCCTATATGAAGTGGATTGATTCAGTGACTGGGGTAATCAGGATGGGTGTATCGGAGACAGTGTGATTGGCACAGGACAGAGCAGAGTTTAGGGCTGTTGTACATAGGGTCGCTATAAGTCGCAAGCAACTCAATCACACATAACAACAACATCCTATACTGACACAACCAAAATAGAACACCTGAACAGATCCATTACAAACGATGACTGTAAAAAGGTAATAAAACAACTTCCAGCCAAAAAAAGTCCTGGACCAGATAATTTTAAAAGTGAATTTTATCAAACATTAAGAGAAGAAATGTCACCAATTCTCCATAATTTATTTCAGAAAATAGAAAAAGATGGAATTCTCCCAGACTCCTTCTATGAAGCAAAGATATCCTTGATACCAAATCCGGGTAAAGACACCACCAAAATAGAAAAATATAGGCCAATACCTCTCATGAACATAGATGTAAAAATCTTGAATAAAATTCTCACCAATAGAATCCAATCACACACACACACACACACACACACACACACACACACAAATAATTTACCATGACCAATTGGGATTCATAACAGGTATGCAAGGATGGTTCAAAATAAGAAAAACAGTCAACCTAATTCATCACATTAACAAAGCAAAGAACAAGAAACACATGATCCTATCATTTGACGCAGAAAAGGCCTTTGCCAAAATCCAACACGTTTTCCTGATCAAAATACTTAACAACATAGGAATAGAGGGGAATTTCTTCAACACAGTAAAAAGTATATAGGCAAACCCTAGAGTCAACATTGCTCTCAATTAAGAGAGATTAAAGGCATTGTGTTTGAGAATATCAATCAGGCAAAGATGTCCAGTATCACCTCTCCTATTCACTATTGCATTGGAAGTCTTAGTGATAGCAAGAAGACAAGAGAAGGAAATAAGATGTATCCAAATTGGCAAATATGCAGTTGACATGATCGTATACTTAGAAAACCCTAAAGACTCAGCAAAAAAAACTATTGGACATAGTTGACTAATTCAGCAAAATGGCAGGATTTAAGATCAACATACAAAAATCAACTGGAATACAGAACTGGAGTTAAGATAAACAATATTCATCATAAAAGATAATCACAAGATTATATACTTGGGAGTAAATCTATTCAAAGGATCTATTCAAAGAAAATTACAAGACATCACTAAAAGAAAAAAAAAAGGAGACCTGGAGCAGTGGAAGAATATCCCTTAATCATGGATAGAAAGACTCAATATTGTGAAAATGAAAATACTACCAAAGGCAATTTACACGTTCAATGCAATCCCAATACAAATACAAATTCCATTCTTCAATGAGATGGAAAAAGCAATCTCCAATTTCATATGGAATGGAAAGAGACCCCAAATAAGCAAAGCATTCTTCAAAAAAGAGAAACAAGGTAGGAGACATCACATGCCCTGATTTCAAATGCTACTACACTGACATGACTGTCAAGATAGCGTGGTACTGGTACAATGACAGACATATAGATCAATGGAATAGAATTGAGTACCCAGAAATAAGCCCATCTACCTATGGTCAACTGATTTTTGACAAGGAGATGAAATCAGTTAAGTTGGCAAATGACATCCTTTTAAACAAATGGTGTTGGCAAAATTGGTAAACTATCTGTAGAAATCTCTTCTGACATCCATTTTGGTCTTTTCTTCCTCTTCTGTCTTTGTAATGACCGTTTGC
>NW_006399766.1:976448-977034 GCF_000299155.1 Elephantulus edwardii | reverse complement strand
AATCAACTCCCTATGCACATCCAAAACCTTTTCCAAAAGGGTAAAAAGGGAAGCCACAGACTGGGGAAATATATCTAGAATTTATAAAATACTTGAGAACCACAACAAAATAAAGGTAAAAACCCCAGTTGAAAAATGGGCACAGGATATGAACAGACACTTCACGAAAGAAGACATTCAGATGGAGAACAAACACATGAATAAATGTTCAAAACCCCTAGCTGTAAGAGAGATGCAAATTAAAATAACTTTTATATATCACCACACCCCAGTAAGAATAGCAAATTTTATCTGAACAGCAAACAAAAAATGCTGGTTGTTAAGAAACAGGAATTCTTAATCACTGTTGGTGGGAGTGTAAAATGAAGCAACCACTCTCGAAGGTAATATGGCACTTTCTCAAAAAGTTGCAAATAGAAATACCATTTGACCCAGCAATTCCATTACTTGAAATATACCCTAAAGAAACTAGAACTGAAAAATCAAATCCATATGTGCATCCAGAAACTTCTCTAACAGGGTAAAAAGGGAAGCCACAGACTGGGAAAAAGTTTTTGGTAATGACATGTCAGACAAGGGACTTATA
>NW_006399766.1:972253-975532 GCF_000299155.1 Elephantulus edwardii | reverse complement strand
CCAAAATCTCTGTAGATGTTCATTGAAGTGAAAAATAAACAAACTAAATTTAAAAAAAAAAGAAACTAGAATTGCCACCCAAGGAGATAGTTGTTCATCCACGTTTGTTGCCGCTTTGTTCACAATAGCAAGAGTTGGAAAAAACACAAATGCCCATTAACAAACAAATGGATATAGAAGTTCTTATATATTCACACAGTGGAATACTATGCTACATTGAAAAATAAGGAGCTCATGAGATGTAATACAAACTGGGTGACCCTGGAGATCATAATGTGAGTGAAATATCTGTCACAAAAGGAGAAATACTTCATAGTGCTAGTGTTGTAAAGGTGGACTGACATCGTGGTTGGGGAGAACTAAGCATTGAAATGTATGAGGGAGGAATATATGTTTATGACGAATATAACATTAGGTGTTATTGTCATGACAAGAGTCCAGAATGAAAGCTATGTAGTGGAGTGGAGTGGGGTCAGGGAGGATTATATAACAAGGAAATAATTTTATTTTTTTTACTTTTCAAAGAGAAAAGTTAACTGGGTGTGGTGGGCAAGGAGGAAAGTGTGAAACAATGAATGAATGGATTGAAACCCAAAGTCTCTGTAAACTTTCACTAAAATTTTTTTTAAAGAAATAATTTTTAGAAATTGTTAAAGATTTTAAAAAGAACAATCATGGTATAAGACCACTGTAATGAAAAGAAAAGTTTACAGACAGAATCATTCTGGGATGGTAACCAGGGATAGGAAGGGAGGGAGAGTAGAGTAAACAGTCATGAATATATAAGTTGAGTGACAAAGGCAAGATAGGATTACAGGTTGATTTTTGTTGTTACATGCCATCAAGTCAGAATCAACTCATAACTACTCTCCTAGTGGATTTCCTAAAGTAGTAACTGCATGGATGAAAATGTCCCCTCTTTCTCCTGAAGAGCTGGTGCATTCGAACTGTATGTCTTTGGGTTGCAGAATAACTCTTTACCACTAGGCCACCAGAGCTCCCTAAGGGACTGATTAGACATTGTAATTAACTAATTATATTAATAATTTGTATTACTTTAATAATCTGTAATGTAATAAATAGGGACCACTAGTGGCCAATCCTAAAGGCACACAGTTCGAGGCCACCAGCTGCTCTATGGGAGAAGGATGGGCAATCTCCTCCTGTGCAATTAACTGTCCCTGAAAATCCACCAGAGGGTCAGCTATGGGTAGGTTCTGACTCTTTGGTACCCCCAAAAAAACCCCAACAATGTAATAAAACTAAATTTGTAGGAACCATAAACCAAAAAAAAAAAAAAAAAAATAACATTCCCTCCCCCCCCCTCCGTGTGTGTGTGTGTGTGTGTGTGTGTGTGTGTGAACTGTAAACATTTTATAAAACAAAAAGGGTCAATCTTCATGACCTTGGGAAATATGTTGTTGTTATCGTTAAGTTCTGTCCAGTCATAGACGACACATAGTGACTCTATGAATGAAAGACCTGAACACTTGTATAACTCATCATTTTTCCAAGTTCATAGAGTTTCCAGAGTTAAGTTATTTTGGAAGTGGATGACACTCCTGCTTCCAAGCTTGTTTTAATCAGGGAGCTCCACTAAACACTGTCCACCATGGGTAGCCACTATCACATTTGACACATCAGTGTTTAGCATCCCAGCAACCACAAGTTACCTATATACAGCAAATGGACAGACCAGTGCTATACCATTTAGAAGAATGTTTGAAAAAAAAAAAATTAAAAAACCAGGCCTGAAGGCTGCAGATTAAAATCACTCACCTTTCTCTTGAGGTTATATAGTGTTTTTAAAAACATGATCCCTAAAGTACAAGTGATAAATAAGACTAAATAAAAAGAAAAAAATTCTATTTATCAAATGACTCTATTGTTAAAATGAAAAGACAACCCACAGAATTAGAGAAAATATTTACAACTATATCTCATTACAACATATAAACATAGAATTCAACAATAAAAATTAAATGGATAGAAAAAATTAGGTGCAGGCACACAATGGAATACTATGTAACATTGAAAAATTTGTAAAATATTACACAACATGAATGAGTTCAGAGGATATTGTTGTTGTGTACATTCAAGTCAGAATTGACTGAATAGTTGACTCATCAGTGGGTTTTCTGAGGCAGTCAGTCATGGGAGTTGACTGCCCATCTTCTTCTGTAGAGAAGTTGGAGAATTCAAAGCACATACATTTGCATTAGCAGCAAAATTACTTTGCATTGGGACAAAGCCACCATAGTTCCCTGGAGGACAGTAAACTGAGTGAAATAAAGGGCTAAGTGGGAGGGGAAGAAGAGGAGTGGAAAATTCTTTAATAGATAATAAATATTTATCAATGTGAGTGAAGGGAAAGACAATATGGAATGAACAGATGATCAGACACTTTGTGAATTGTAATTCATGTTATGGAACAGAATTCACATGAATGATTGGGGGCAAAGCAATATGCTTTGTAGTCTTTCACTGAAGTAATAATGAATAAAGGACAAAATATTTTTATATCTATTTATTCAAAGAGTAAATAAAAAGGCTGAATAAGCACATAAAAAGATGCTGAAGATAATTAGTAATTGATGAATAGTAAATCACTATGAGACACCACTTGCTGCCTGTAATCAGTCAACCAATTATTATAGAGTTTATCCACCTCATTGTGTCTCCATGTGGGTCAGAGCAGAACTGTTGACTATTGGGTTTTTAATGTCCGGCTTTTCAGTAGCAAATCACCATACTTTTATTCCAGTGCCAACTCCAGATAGACTAAAACCTTCTATCTTTTCATTAGCAGTCAAACATTGACAGTTTGCACTACCCAGCGACTCTTAATACTGGCTAAGATGGCCAAAATAAAAATAATAATGGTAATTCTTGATGATAATTTGGGGAAAAATTAGAGCGCTTATACTTTTTGGATGTGGTTTCTCAAAATTTAAACATAGAATTACGATATAATCTAAAATTTCCACTGCTAGAAATCCCAGAACATTTGATTGTGCTCATGCAAAATCTATACTTGGACCAAGAGGCAGTCATCAGAACAGAACAAGGAGACACTACATGGTTCAAAATCAAGAAGGGGGTGTGTCAGGGATGTATTCTGTCTCCATACCTTTTCAATCTGTATGCAGAACAGATCATCCGAGACGCTGGGCTGTACGAAGAGGAATGTGGCATCAGGACTGGTGGAAGAGTCATCAACAACCTGCGTTATGCAGATGACACAACCCTGCTTGCTGAAACTGAGGAGGACCTGAAGCG
>NW_006399766.1:970630-971802 GCF_000299155.1 Elephantulus edwardii | reverse complement strand
TTTGGGCATGTTGCAAGGAGGGACTGGTCCTTGGAGAGGGACATCATGTTTGGCAGAGTGGAGGGGTGGCGCAGGAGAGGAAGACCTTTGATGAGATGGATCGATTCTGTGACTGGAGTGGTGGGAATGAGTGCAATTGAGATGGCTAGGTTGGCACAGGATAGAACGGCGTTCAGGGATCTTGTACATGAGTCGCAAGCAACTTGATGGCACATAACAACAACAGGCATACACCCAAGAGAAATATGAATATATGGCTCCAAATGTAAATATTTATTGAACCATTCTTCATAATGAACAAAAAGTGTAAACCAGCCAAATACCAATCACCTAATGAAATAACAAGTGACTAACAGTGGGTTATCCACATAGTGGAATATCATTCTGTTACTAAAAAAATACTGATGCACCCTACATTATGAACGAATCTACATCATTCTAAATGAAAGAAGCCAATCACAAAAGATCCCGTTTTGTATGGTTCCATATTTATGGGCCATATTGAAAAAAGAATAAAAAAGTACTATTTAATGGACATGCTAAGAATTGGTGGTGATAGTGGCACTGCACAGACTATACTAAAAGCCACCAAATAGTACAATTTAAATTGGTAGAAAATGCAAATTTTATTTTATGTAAATTTTATAACAAAGTGTGTATAAGCCAAACAGTCATAAATCTTTAGAAAGTCCAGGTGCCTATAAGGTAGGAAAGATAAGTCAGAATACCTCTGTGACCAACCAGATGGTTAGTATCTTGAAATTGGGAACTTTTTCTAGTAGACTTTTCACTTGTGTTAATTTCAAAAAGCTTCAGTGTGATGAAATATTACATTTCTGTAGCTGCTTATACTTACCAAGTATGCTAAAAGAATGTGGAGACACATTGTGATATTCCTCTATTTAGGTTCTGATCTTTTTCAAGACTAGAAAGTCCAACCAAGAAAAGCCCAGGACCAGATGGTTTTACAAGTGAATTTTATAAAACATTTAGAGTGATGCCACTGTTGTAGAATGGGACTAACCTCGGGGTTGGGGAAAGACTGAGTAAGATGGGTTCAATAATGTATACTGCACTGAAACAGAGGAAGGAGAAAACTGTTTAAAAGAGATATGTGACTAGGTATTTCTGTCATCACAGGAGTCTAGAGCGATGGCTACATGGTGGAGGGG
>NW_006399766.1:930965-969919 GCF_000299155.1 Elephantulus edwardii | reverse complement strand
AACTGGAATCAACCAACTCTACTCTGTTTTGCAAGAAAAAGTTCCACAATGTGAGCTTGTTTCTGCAGGCACCTGGTGCAGGTTAAAAATGGCACTAGTGGTATAAGAGGCCATATGCCAATCTGTCTTTGGCAGATGGGTATGCTTGAGCTGCCACTGAATAATCAGATGGGACCAGTCTAGGTTCAGAGTATCCACATAGTTTACATGATCGATAACAACATTTGCATTTAGGAATCCCCAAGGAAGAAAATTTCCAAATTTTATACCTATTATAAATAAATTATGAGTGTGTATACTTGAGAAATCTGACAAGAAAACTCTAACTCACAAAAAAAGTGACTCTGGTTTTCTGCATCATGTATTTTTAAAAATTAAAGCATATAATCCATTAGTACAATTAGGTCAGAAATCCTATGTCCTCAAATGAGACTTTTATATTTGTAGTACAGCAAGTATTCTTGTAAGATGTCTTAAGATAATAATATATGTTTTCTAAGTATGACTATAGGAAAACCACCTTGTTAAGTGTTTAATTTACATTATATAGTTTGATTGCTCAAGGGATACCACCATGGATGACTACAAATTACAAAAACAGAAAATATCAAGAACTGATAAGTCTATAAAACATGCAGCCTTTTCATAGATTGCACCTGGAAATTTATATTCAGAGGGGCTGAAGGAATTAGGAAAGATCCAATGGGACTTGAAAAGGCAGGGTAATGGTGGACATGGATCAATGGTGATTACTTTTAAAAAATACAATGTATAGGAATGATGTATGAAACACAATGCAAATAGAAGAATGTGTGAGACATCCTGTGAATAAACTAAACACAATATATACAAATGTGGTATGTAAACCAATATAAGATAAAAAGAATTCAATTTAAAAAATCTGGACAACTTCTTGGAAGTGTCTACTAAAAGGGATATCAAACATAAATACATACATGTGTTTAATAAAAGACAACTGTCAGCATGCTCCTCACATTATTCTTGTTGATGTTGTTTTTATGTGCCATTGAGTTGAGTATGATTTATAGCGACCCTATGAACAATAGATTTGAACCCTGTCCTATCGTCTGTCAATCTCATCATTTCTGACAAACTTGAGACCACTCCAGCCATGGTACCAATCCATCTGGTCTTCATCTTTTTCACTTACCATCTACCTTTCCAACATTATATCCCTCTGCAAGGAATAGCCTCTGTAGGGAACATACCCAAAGTATGTGAGAAGCTTTGTCATTGTTGCCTCCAAGAGGAACTCTGGCTATACTTTCTCCAAAACATATCTGTTTGTTCTTTTTGCAGTCCATGGGATATTCAGTACTTTTTTCTGATACCACAGCTCAAAGCCATCGATTCTTCTTCTCTTATCCTTGTTCATTATTCAGCTATCAGATGCATAGAAAGTGATTTAAAAGATATGATTCAGGCACACCTTAATCCTCAAACTCGTGCCATTGTTCCTCAGTAACTTGGAGAGGTCCCTCAAGCCAGAAACAATCTAAATATAGTATATTAACACAATGAAATACTGTATGTCAAGGTAAAATAATCTATAAATGCATACAATATAAAGAAACCTCACAAACATATTGCACACAAATTAGAAACTTAACACAAATTGATGTGTATATATAAATATCAAATTGTCCTTACGTATTCATTATGACCTCTTGTATCTGTGTCAGTGTTTTTTTCAAGGCTGTGATCTTTTGGAAACTAATAACTAGCTCTTTACTCTTTCGTGTATTTTTTTAAACCAATCTATGACCTGAATGATAATTTACAATGCAAAATTATTTTCCATTCACCATTCTTACATATTTTATATTATTTAAATGTATACAATTTAAACTTTTAATAATTCTTCCCTGTAATTTTCATTTCCATTAATTCTTTTGTATCCTTCCTGCCTTCTGAATTTTATCCTTGGTTAAATGTTTCTCTTTTGCCATATATGGTTGATTATTCTAAGGAATAAATGTTTATCTACTATTAATGGTCACCTTGAGAGAGGAGCCTAAGTAATGGAAGAGGCTCATCAGAAACACTTGAAACTCCTAAGAGCTCTAGCTCTGCAGAAACACTTTCTTATTAAAAGGCCAGAGAGGATCCCTTATTTAGAAAGCCAGTATCTGCCTGATTCATGATGCTCTTAACTTCCAGAAACTAGCATTTGCATCTACTTCTGTAAATTCTTGCTGATACTTTGAAATAACCAGTGAAAAAATACCAGGACCATTTCTTTCTCTACTTCCATATAAACAGGCCAGGATAAAGCAATCCAAGGGGTGTGGTGATTTTGGATAATAGTCAGCTGTGGTTCCACTGACAAATAAACACCTTCCTTTTTGAACTCAGGTGTTCAGGTGATTCTCTCCCTTGAGTCTCATCTTCCTACAACAATCTTGTCTCTCTCTAATTGCTCTTGAGTTAGAATGACTCATAGGTGACTAGGTGGGTTTTGAGGGGCTGACTGTAAATAGCATTGCTCACCTTTCTCCTTTGAAGGCATTGATGGATTCAAACTGGCCATCTTTAGGTTAGCAGTACAACTCTCTATTAACTATATCACCAGAGTTACCTATTAGGCCACCTTTCTAGAAGCCTGTCTTGTTTATGTAACTTTATATTGGGATTATTTGTACTCAATATAATGTTAACGGGTACTTTCTTCCAGTAACATAACTACAACGTGTAGTTTCTGTTTTCCTAAAAGTTGTTTTGATTTCACCACCCCACCCCCCGAAACACACAAACAATTTAGGACAGATATGCTGAACCATTTTGCAAGATCCTGTCAAGACATCACGTTCACTTAGTGTAAGGTTCACCTAGTACAAGTACCTGATATTGAACCATCACAGAGTCGAAAAGAGAAGTGAGGAGCCTGGCTGTGCCACTCGGCACACTCATGACAGTTGACAAAAGAAATATTGATTGCATTGGTGCCCATTGTCTTGCACCACTTCTGAGACAAAGGAGGACAACAGATTTCAAGAGAGAAGACATAATTAGAAGGACATTTCACCAGTGCTTTACAGGAACACCAGCATGAGAGGGGAGTGGAGAGGTAGTGGCTGGACAGAGGTGGGTGGAGGCATGTGAGGTGCTGGAAGGGCAAAGATGGGGACCTGAGATGGATGCTAGTAGAGCAGAGGTGGGATGGGAAAAAAGACACATACACCTAAGGGGGTGGCAGGCAGGACCAACACCTGATCTGTTATCTGAATAATCAGAAAGGTCTCTAATTTGCTCTTCTGGGTAAAATTCTTGTCTGTCAAATATTGCCTTAGAGCAACAACTAAATTAAGACAGACTAGGGAGAAGGATTGGCCATCCACTTCTGAAAAAAACTACTCATATGCAAGTTCAAACTGAAGCTAAAGAAAAGAAAATTAAATCCACAAGAACCAAAGTTTTGTCTCAAGTCTATGCCACCAGACTTTAAAGATCATCTTAGAAACAGGTGTGAAGTCTTGAGTACTAATGAGTGAAGATCAGGTGAGTTGTGGAAGAATATCAAGAATATCATTCATGAAGAATGCAAAAAGTCATGAAAAAGAGAAGAAAGAAAAGACCAAAATGGATACCAGATGAGACACTACAACACTAAGAAGCCAAAGGAAAGGGAAGAAATCAAGAAATTAAAGAGCTGAACAAAAGATCCCAAAGGCAGCATGGGAAGACAAAGCAAAGTATTATGAAATGTGCAAGGAGTTGAAGTAAGAAAATCAAAAGGGACGAACTCACTCAGCGTTTCATAAGCTGAAGGAATTGAAGGAAAAGTCAAGCCTTGAGTTGCAATACTTAAGGATGTTAAAGGCAGAATGTTGAATGATCCAGGAAGCATCAAAAGAAAATGGAAGGAGTACGCAGAGACACTATACTATAAAGAATTGGCTGACACAGAAGAATTTTATGAAACAACACTTGATCAAGAGCTTATGATGACAGAGGAAGAAGTTCAAGATGCTCTGAAGGAATTGACATAAAAGAAGGCCCCAGGAATTGATTCCATAACAACTGACCCATTTCAATAAACAAATGTTGCCCTAGACATGCTCACCATACCATGCCAACAAATCTGGAGGACAACCACTTGGCCAACAGACTGGAGAAGATCTGTATTTATTCCCATTCCAAAAAAAGGTGACGCAACAGAGTGTGGAAATTATCGAACAATATCACTAAGACCTCACACAGTGCCATGTTCACAGGATGCTGGGATATAGGTAAAGGGATCAAGCTCTGGGGCAAGTGATGTGGTGTTTTGGTGGTTTGTTTTAATTATTTTCATGTTTAGTTTTCAATTTCTTTTATTATTATTAATTTTAATGAAAATTTACAGAGATATTGGATTTCGATTTATTCATTGTTGCACTTTTCTCCCTGCCCATTCTTCCCCTCCAGTTAGTTCTTCTCTTTGAAAAGTAAAAGAAAATTTCTTTCATTTCATACAATCCCTCCCCCAAGTCTACTCCACTATGCAGCCTTCATTCTGGACTCCTGTCATGATAATAATACCTAATCATATACCCTTTTAAACAGTTCTCTATCTCATCTGTTTCAATGTAGTGTACACAATTTATCCCACCTTTCTCAGTCATTCCCCAACCCTAATGTCAGCCCCGTTTTGCAACAGTAGCATTATGCAGTATTTGTCCTTTTATGTCTGAGATATTTCACTCAGCATAATGTTCTCCAGGGTCACCCATTTCAATAATATTTCATGAGTTCCTTGTTTTTAAATGCAGCATAGTATTCCATTGTGTGAATATACCAAAACTTCTCTATCCATTTGTTTGTTGATGGGCACTTAGATTGCTTCCAACTCTGCTATTGTGAACAAAGCTGCAATAAACTTGGGTGGTGGTTATGGTATCTTTGGGATACATTCCCATGGTGGATCATGGACCTAGGACTAAAACCAAGGACTATAAACTTCATTAGAGAAACCCTTGGAAGAACTCTAGAAGTCCTAATCCATAACATCAATAGTCTTCCAAGCATCATGAAAAATCTACAACCAGGAGAGGATAAAATAGATGAATGGGACCTCCTAAGAATCAAATCCCTATGTACATCCAAAAACTTCGGCAACAGGGTAAAAAGTGAAGCCACAGATTGGGGGAAAGTATTTGGTAATGACATGTCAGATAAGGGATTCATATCTAGAATTTCTAAAATACTCGAGCACCACAACAAGACAAAGGTAAACAACCCAATTGAAAAAATGGGCACAGGATATGAACAGACACTTAATGAAAGATGACATTCAGATGGCAGACAAACACATGAAGAAATGTTCAAAATCCCTAACTCTAAGAGAGATGCAAATCAAAACAACTATGAGATATCATCTCACCACAGTCAAAATAGCAAAATTTAACAGAACAGCAAATGCTGGTGAGGTTGTGGAGAAACTTGAACCCTCATTCACTGTTGCTGGGTGTGTAAAATGGTGGGACCACTATGGAAGGCAGTATGGCGCTTTCTCAAAAAGTTGCAAATAGAAAACACCATTTGACCCAGCAATTCCACTACTGTGATGTGGTATTCTGATTGATATTTGAGACATGGGAGTGAGCTTTGTTCTATGTTTTAAGGGTTACTGGGAGTCATCATTTTGGGGATTCCAACAGTCCCTACTAGACTTGCAAGTCTGAACTTTTTCATGTCAACTTGTGAAAGATAGTGAACAATGACACTTGGCATAACATGAAAGTAATTATTCCAAAGCACTGCAAAGTACTGCATACACAAGCATCCACAACCTGTAGAGCATAGGAACTAAATGAGTCCTCACTACCACTATTGACCATTTTAGAAGAGACCACACAAGAGTGGGAGAAAATATGGAACAAAATTTAAAATAATAAAAATAAAGACCATGCTTAATGATTTGAAAGAGGACCCCCAAAATGATGTCCTTTAGTCATTCTTTAAGCTGCCTAGGTCACTCAAATTTCAGTCAAATAGTCAGACCTTGAAGGTGCAAAATAGAAGAGAGGTATGTTCATTTGCTTGTGCTTATGTGAAACCTATACTTGGAACAGGAGGCAGTTGTCAGAACAGAGCAAGGAAACATGGCAGGTTCAAAACCAGGAATGGTGTATCCAAGAGATGTGTCCTATTTCCATACTTTTTCAATCAATATGCAGAACAGATCATCCAGGAGGCTGGGCTCTGTGAGGAGAAATGTGGCATCAAGATTGGAGGAACACTCATCAACAACCTTTGTTATGCAGATGATACAACCTTGCTTGCTAAAACTGAGGAGGACCTGAAGTACTTGCTGCAGAAATTAAAGGGCTGCAGCCTTCAGTATGGTATAAAGTTCAACATCAAGAAAACGATGATTCTCACTACTGGGCCAATTGACAGTATCATGATAGATGGTGAAGAGATTGATATTGGTAACAGCTTGAGTTTGCTTGGCTCCACAATCAACACTCTTGGTACCAAAAGCTAGGAAATCAAAAGGTGAATTGGATTAGGAAAGTCTGCTTTCAGGGACACCTCGAGAATACTGAAGAGCAACTATGTCAGTCTGGAGATTAAGGTTCACCAGATCCAGGACATTTTGGTGTTGGTGGTGTTGTTGTTAAGTGTTGTTAAGTTGTCAAGTCGTAGGCGAATTACAGTGACCCTATGAATGAAAGACCTGGAGACTTATATAACTTTCATCCTTTTTCCAGGTTCACAGGCAAGCTATTTCGAAAGTGGATGCCACACCTGCTTCCAAGCTTGTTTTAGTCAGGGAGCTCCACCAAACACTGTCCACCATGGGTAACCATTCTTGCATTTGACACATCAGCATCACATTGTTCAGCTTCACATCAACCACAAGTTACCTCTGTACAACAAGTGGACAGACTAGGGCTATATGACCTAGAAAAATGTTTGACCAAAAGCAATTAAAAACAGGCCTGAGAGCCTACTGACCATGCATCAGAAAGCTGGACAATGACTAGGGATGATAGGAGAATGATAGAAGGAGCTATGGTGCTGGAGAAGAGTATTGAATATACTAAGGACTACTATGGGAATAAATAGATTCAACCTAGAGAGGATGAAAGCAGGCTGTTCCTTGGAGGCAAGAATCCTGAAACTCCGTCTGACATACTTTTGGCGTGTTACAAGGAGGGACCAGTTCTTGGAAAGGGGTCTCATGCTTGGAAAGGTGGAGAGACAGTGCAAGAGAGGAAAACCCTGCATGAGATGGTTTGACTCAGTGTCTGGGGTCAGAGACAATAAGATTGGCTGAGGATAGAGCAGATTTGAGAACTGTTTGTAAATAAGGTTGCTATGAGTCACAGGCAACTCAATGGCACATAAAAACAACACAAAAGGAGATCAGGGGATAGTATCTGTCAAGGGGTAAGACTCAGAAGGCAGAACACTGCAATCAATAACCAGGAATCAAAATGTATATACAATTGTTGGATGGAAAACCAATTTGCTCTGCAAATTTTGATTCAAATAACAAAACAAAAAAAATGAAAAAATAAAGAAATGTGAGTGCGGTGTCACCAATTGTTAAAGTGAACTTAATGGATAATTGAAGTATTTTAGTCATTCAAGTAATTATATAAAGTTGTATAAAAAGTTGTTTTTGCAATTTGGTGCTAGATAAACACAGTTCAATCTATGACGAGAATGAGATTAATTGATGTAGGACTTAAACAGCTTTGCAAATACTTTCATGATAGTTCTTTTTTTATTTTTTAATTAATTTTAATGAACATTTACAAAAATTTTGGATTTCCATTCATTCATTGTTACACTTTTATCCCTGCTCACCCCTCATCCCCAGTTTGCTCTTCTCTTTGAACGTAAAAGAAATATTCCTTCAGTGGTATACAATCCCCATGCCCCAAGGACACTCCACTATGCAATCTTCATTGTGGACTCTTGTCATAACCACAATGCCTTATCATATAGAACCTTTAAACTGTTCTCTCCTTCATCTATTTCAATTCAGTATACTTTATCCAGTTGTTCTCAGTCTTACCCCAACCCTGATGTCAGTCCCATTCTACAACAATGGCACTATGCAATAATTATCTTTTTTGTGATTAAGATATTTCATTCAGCAAAATGTCCTCCAGGGTCACCCATTTTGAATAATATTGAAAGAGTTCCTTGTTTTTCAATGCATTGTAATATTCCATTGTGTGAATATACCACAGCTTCTCTATCCATTCGTTTGTTGAGGGGCACTTAGGTTGTTTCCAACTCCTTGCTATTGTGAACAAAGCCGCAATAACCATGGGTGTGCATATACTTGCTTGGATGGCGGTTATGGTCTCCTTGGGGAATATTCCCAGTAGTGGAATTGCTGGGTCAAATGATATCTCTATTTGCAACTTTTTGAGAAAACGCCACACCATTTTCCACAGTGGTTGCACCATTTTACACTTCCACCAACAGTGAAAAACGGTTCCAGGTAATGCACAACGACACCAGCATTTGTTGCCTGCTGTTCTGTTAAATTTTGCTATTCTGACTGGGGTGAGATGATATCTCATAGTTGTTTTAATTTGCATCTCTCTTAGAGCTAGGGATTTTGAACATTTCTTCATGTGATTGTTGGCCATCTGAATGTCTTCTTTGGTGAGCTGTCTTTTCACCTGGTGTGC
Organism: Elephantulus edwardii; assembly: GCF_000299155.1. Lineage (NCBI taxonomy): Eukaryota > Metazoa > Chordata > Mammalia > Macroscelidea > Macroscelididae > Elephantulus > Elephantulus edwardii. The sequence goes on along the minus strand of NW_006399766.1, from coordinate 961,259 downwards.
CCATTTTTCAATTAGATTATTTACCTTTATCTGGTGCTCAAGTATTTTATAAATTCTGGATATAAGTCCCTTACCTGATATGTCATTACCAAATACTTATTTCCCAGTCTGTGGCTTCCCTTTTTCCCCTGTTGCAGAAGTTTTTGGACGTGCATAGGGATTTGATTCTTAGAAGGTCCCATTCATCTATTTTATCTTCTCCTGGTTGTAGATTTTTCAGGATACTTGGAAGACTATTTTGTGCATGAGGACTATTAAAGTTATTCCAAGCTTTTCTTTAATGAAGTTTATAGTCCTTGGTTTCAGTCCTAGGTCCATAATCCACCTTGAGTTGTTTTTTGTATATGGAGTGAGGTGTGGATCTTGCTTGAGCCTTCTGCAGATATTTTTTTTTAATTTTGCTAACACTATTTGTTAATGTTAGATGGATCTTGTCAGAAAGCAAAGAATACCAGGAGAATGTCTATCTGTGCTTTATTGACTATGCAAAGGCTTTTGAGTGTGTGGATCACAACAAGCTATGGCTGACTCTAAGAAGAATGGGAAGCCCAGAGGCAGTCATCAGAACAGAGCAAGGAGACACTACATGGTTCAAAATCAAGAAGGGGGTCTGTCAGGGATGTATTCTGTCTCCATACCTTTTAAATCTGTACGCATACCATATCATCCGAGATGCTGGGCTGTACAAAGAGGAATGTGGCATCAGGATTGGTGGAAGAGTCATTGACAACCTGAGTTATGCAGATGACACAACCCTGCTTGCTGAAACGGAGAAGAACCTGACGCTTATTGCAGAAGGTCAAAGACTGCAGCCTCCTATATGGATTGAAGCTCACCATCAAGAAAACAAAGATTCTCACCACTGGGCCAATTGGCAGCATCAGCATGGATGGTGAAGAGATTGAGATAGTTAACAGTTTTAGATTACTTGGCTCCACAGTCAATACTCATGGTACCAGCAGCCAGGAAATTAAGAGACAAATTGAATTGGGAAAGTCAGCTGTGAGGGACCTCTCAAGAGTAATGAAGAGCTATGATGTCAGGCTGGAGAGTAAGGTGCGTCTGATTGAGGGTATAGTCTTCACAATTACGTGCTATGCATCAGAGAGTTGGACAGTGAATAGGGATGACAGAAAGAGAATTGATGCCTTTGAGCTGTGGTGCTGGAGAAGAGTGTTGAATATACCATGGACTGCTAGGAGAACAAACAGGTTTGTCCTGGAGAAGGTGAAGCCAGAATGCTCCTTGGAGTCAAGGATTCTGAAGCTTCGTCTGACATACTTTGGGCATGTTGCAAGGAGGGACTGGTCCTTGGAGAGGGACATCATGTTTGGCAGAGTGGAGGGGCGGCGCAGGAGAGGAAGACCTTTGATGAGATGGATCGATTCTGTGAGTGGAGTTGTGGGAATGAGTGCGATTGAGATGGCTAGGTTGGCACAGGATAGAACGGTGTTCAGGGCTCTTATACATAGGATTGCTATGAGTTGCAAACGACTCGATGGCACTTAACATTTGTTAAAAAGGCTGCAGTTTTTCCACTTAACTGATTTCATCTCCTTGTAAAAAATTAGTTGACCATAGGTTGATGGGCTGATTTCTGGGTTCTCAATTCGATTCTATTGATCTATGTGTCTGTCATTGTACCAGTACCATGATGTCTTAACTAACAGGCAGTGTAGTAGGATTTGAAATCAGGGAGCGAGATGCCTCCTACCTTATTCATCTTTTTTAAAGAATATTTTGCTTATTCGGGGCTTCTTTCCAATGCAAATGAACCTGGAGATTACCTTTTCCATCTCATTGAAGAATGTGATTGGTATTTGTATTAGGATTGCATTGAACGTGTAACTTGCCTTTGGTAGTATTACCATTTTAACATACTGAGTCTTCCTATCCATGAGCAAGAATATTCTTCCACTTCTCCAGGTCTCTTTTTGTTCACTGTAATAAAGTGTTGCAATTTTCTTTGAATAGATCCTTTCTGATTCTGAATATATTTACTCCCAAATATTTAATCTTGTGATTAGCTATTGTGAAGGGCATTGTTTGTATTCTCTTTGTCACTGTAGAGAAATCCAGCTGATTTTTGTATGTTGATCTTGTATCCTGTTACTTTGCTGAGTTGGTTAACTATGTCCAACAGTTTTCTTGCTGAGTCTTTAGGGTTTTCTAGGTATACTATCATATCATCTGTATAGATAGACAATTTAACCTCCTCTTTGCCAATTTGGATACTTCTTATTTCCTTCTCTTGTCTTATTGCTATCGCTAAGACTTCCAATACAATATTGAATAAGAGAGCTGATAGTGGGCATCCTTGCCTAGTTCCTGTTCTTAAAGGGAATGCCTTTAACCTCTCTCCACTGAGAACAATGTTGGCTCTCGGGTGTGCATAAATACTTTTTACTATGTTGTAGAAATTCCCCTCTAATCCTATTTTGTTGAGTGTTTTAATCAGGAAAGGTTGCTGGATTTTGCCAAAGGCCTTTTCTGCATCAACTGATAGGATCATGTTGTTCTTGTTCTTTGCTTTGTTAATAAGATAAATTATATTTATTGTTTTTTGTTTTGTTTTTTTTTGTTGAACCATCCTTGCAGACCTGTTATGAATCCCACTTGGTCATGATGAGTTATTTCTTTGATGTATCATTGGATTCTATTGGCGAGTACTTTATTCAGGATTTTTGTCTATGTTCATAAGAGATACTGGCTTATAGTTTTCTATTTTGGTGGTGTCCTTTCCTGGCTTTGGTGTCAAGGACATGTTTGCTTCATAGAGTGAGTCTGGGAGAATTCCATCTCTTTCTATTTTCTGAAATAGTTTATGTAGAATTGGTAACAATTGTTCTCTGAATGTTTGATAAAATTCACTTAAAAAACCATCTAGTCCAGGGATTTTTTTTCCCCCTTTGGAAATTGTTGTATTACCTTTTCAATTTCTTATTTTGTAATGGGTCTGTTCAGATGTTCAATTTTGGTTTTTGTCAGTTTAGGTAGGTTGTGCATTTTTAAGTATTTGTCCATTTCCTCCAGGTTTTCATATTTGAGTATAGTTTTTCACAGTACTCTAATTTTAACTTTTTTCTTTTAGTTGGTTCTGTTGTGATGTTGCCTGATTCATCTCTTATTCGGATTATTTGTGGCTTCTTTTTATTTTCATTTTTTTAATTTCCTCTAGTACCCACTCATGTTCAAGCAAGTTGTTGTTCAGCTTCCAAATGTATGATTTTTTTTCTTCTTCTTTATCCTCTTATTAATTTCTAATTTTGTGGTTTGTGGTCTAAGAAGATACTTTGTATAATTTCTATTTTTTTTAATTTGTTCATGCTTGCCTTGTGACCTAGAATGTGATCTATCCTGGAGAATGTTCCATGCACATAGGAAAAGATGGTATACTGTGCTTTTGGGGGGTGCATTAGCCCATAAATATCTGTGAAAATGAGTTGGTTTATTGTGTGCTTTAATTCTTGAGTGTCGTTGTTGATATTCTTTCTGGTAGTTCTGTCTTTTCTTGAGAAGTGTGTATTGAAGTCTCCAAGTACTATAGTAGTGTTGTCTCTTTCCTTTTTCAGTTTTATTAATGTTTATTTTATATATTTTGCAGGTCTTTCATTTGGTGCATAGATAATCAATATTGTTATATTCCCTTGTTCTGTTGACCCTTTGAGCATTATGTAGTGACCTTTTTTGTCCTTTGTGATGGTTTTTGCATTGAAATTTATTTTATCAGAGATTAGTATCACGTTTTTTTAGTACCTGCTTTTTTTTGTTGCCATTTGCTTGCTATATTTTCCACCATCCTTTTATTTTTAGTCTTTCTTTATCTTCATTTTTCAAATGTGTCTCTTGTAGGCAACATATTGATGGAATTTTTTTTCATCCAATCTGCTATTCTTTTGGTCTTCAGTGGTGCATTTAAACCATTCACATTGAGTGTGATTATTGAAAAGTAAGGTTTTATTGCTATCACTTTGTTAAATTCTTTTTGGTGTTGTTGCTAGTTATTTTAATCCATCCTGTTTTCTGTGGCATCTCTGTATGAAGGCTGTCTCAGTCTTTCCTGCAATGCTGGTCTTGCTTTTACAAACTCCCTTAGTTTCTGTATTTCTGGGAATATCTTGATCTCTCCTTCATATTTGATGGACAGTTTTGTTGGGTACAGTATTCTCAGTTGACAGTTGTATTCTTTGAGTGTTTGATATATGCCATTCCATTGCCTTCTTGCTCACATGGTTTCTGCTGAGAAATTGGCACTTGGTCTTATCTCCTTTCACTTATAGGTTACTCTTTGTTTCTCTCTCCCTGCTTTCAGAATTCTCTCCTTATCTTTGGTTCTGGCAAATTTCTCAATGGTGTGCCTTGGTATTATTCTTTTAGGGTCTATTCTATATGGTGTTTGTTCAGCTTCTTGATTATATGTTCTCTCATTTTTCATTATGCCTGGGAAGTTTTCCTCTAATAATTCTTCCACAAATTTTTCAGTGCCTTTACTTGCTTCTTCCTTTTCTGGGATTCCAATGATGCAAATGTTATTTCTTTTGATGGTATCCCACATTATTTTTAGGTTTTCTTCTGTTTCCTTCTGTTTTGATTTTGCTTTTTGTTCAATCAGATCTGTAGTGACAATTTTATCTTCTATTTCACTGATTCTGTGTTCCATCTCTTCAACTCTGTGCGTCCCTTCATCATGGTGACAGCATCAGAAACCTTAGACCTCATATTTTGGATCATGGTTTCTTGTTTTTGCAGTGTCTCTAATGCCTCATTTTGTTTTATCTGCATTGTGTTGGATTTTTTTTAAGTTCCTCCTGAATTTTGCTTGCAGTGTCCTATCAAGTTTGTTTTTCATCCACTGAAAATATTCAATCATTATTTTTTAAAATTCTGTATCAGAAAGTTACATCAGACTTTCTGGTTCGAGGAAATACATTGCTACTGTGTCTTTTTGTTGGGGTGATAGCTTGCTTTGGGCTTGTGGGGCAAGTGAAGTACCCTGCTCCTTTCAGGACATTGATGTGGTAGAGTTTTTCATGTCTGAAAAATCATGGTTTTTTATTTCACGTCACTGCACCAGGAGAAGGTTGGGCAGGAACATGAGCAGATGCATGTAGGGTTCGTGCACTCTCAGATGCTCACATGAGTCGTGGGGGGGTGGTGAGAAGCACACACTGATACTCGCAGAGAAATGTACTGGGAAACCTAAATAATGAAGGAGGAACTCTGTTGTCCCGTATCTGAATTGACTTTGCACCTCTGTGGAGATGCCCAGGACCTCCCTGTTGTTTGGGTTAGGGGGCCACATGTGGTCAGGCCAGACACCAGTTTGTTCCCCAAAGTAACTTAATCCTCAATGGTATACGAATTTTTCACGGGAGGTTGATAAATCTTATAGATTTTGTATATATGTTTGCCTTCCTGCTGGGGCTCATAGTTTCTGTACCTGCATGTTATAGGTAGAGAGGATGGGGACAGTGGTGGGAAGAGCCCTGGCCTGGCCCTCATCTGTCCATGCAGGCCTCCTGCCAAATTTCAAGTTTTTAAAGATGGTGTTGCCCTGCTGACTGCTGGGACTCGTAGTTTCTGTACCTGCATGTTGTAGGTAGAGAGGATGGGGACAGTGGTGGGATGAACCCTGTCCTGGCCCTCATCTGTCCACTTAGGCCTCCTGCCAAAAGTCAAGTTTTTAAAGATCCAAAGTTCTTTTTTGGTTATTTTATTTCTAGATGAAGAAGGGAAGAGTTTTGACATAGTATTTTAGGGCTGAAAAGTTAAAGTATCATCCATGTTCTTCTACAAAAATATTCCTAGAACAGCTGGATAAAGTGGATTTTTTTATGACTGTACCCTGGTTCAAACTGGTGTGCTATTATATCTGATGAAGAGGTCATGTAATGTGCTATCTGGAGCAAATTCATGCAGGATTAGGCACGAATGGGTCTATCAAAAATTTATACTTCAGATAACCTCAAACGACTCCTTAATTTGTGTATTTAAAAATAGAAATTCTACTTGATGCTGATTAAAAAATTACACACTCTTCATCAAGTTGATTGACTCATCCATTTGCTTTACATTTATGTCGAATCAGTCTTGGCGTTTGGAGCACTTTGGATATTCATTTAACATTCAAGATGCTACTATTTGCTACCTGTCTGTTCTTGGGCAAATCACTTAAACAATTTGAAAGGAGATATTTTTTGCCAATCTAATTAAGCAATGCCTGCAGCACGAGTTACATAAAGAGTAAGTCTTTAATATATATTATCTCTTCTAATAAATTTTTATTATTTTTATAAAATTAAAAACCTGAAAAGTATAGATATTCCAGATTATTAAAATAGCAAGATTATTAATTACCTTTCCTTAAATATAACTTTTGTCTATATGAAACCAGAAAAATTTACGAAAAAAATTTTAAATTAGATTACTGGAGTCTTTGCAACTATGGCCCTAAGACAATCTGCAAGCCTGGATATGACTCCACTCCCAGGGATCAACTTTCAGCTAAACAACAGACAGGTAAATAAAGTGAAAAACATCAGTGAAGAACATATTCCTCAGTACAGCCAACCATATGAGACCAAAATGCGGCATTTGTCTTACATTACATTCAAATGACAACAAAGAAGGGTGAATGGAAAACAGAGAATCCAGGAAATAAGTGGGAAGAGTACTGCTAAAATAAGGGAATTTCAGTCAATGTCAGGGGACAAAATGTATATTAAGTAGTTGAAAAGAAAACTATTTGCTCTGTAAAATTTCACTTAAACCACAATAAAAAGAATAATTGATGAAGATAATTCAATAAAAGAATGACTTTAAAAGAGTTTATTTCAATGACCTTTGAATTTCATTTAAATAGTTTATTTAGATCATGCCTGCCTCTGTGCTCATTGCCCTCAGTGATCAAGAGCAAATCAGACTAGATAGGTCTATAACGTGGTCTCCCCAGAGCTATAATAAAAGAGAGAATTTCGTGTCCATGCACATTAACACATTAATGCCAGATTCCTATTGTCCTAAAGGAGAACTTGCCATTCATATATTCCAATTGTAATGTATTAAACCATATAAATCCCAATGAACACACAGAAAATGCATCTCATGACTACTGGTAGCAGCATAACACACTGTGATTATAAAACAATAGTAATTACTTTATATGCTTTCCTCTTCTTTTAGAAGCTTAATGACGTATTTGTGGTGGTTATTATTATTATTATATTAAAAAGTGGTGTGTAGCATCATGATGATTAATATTATGATTAAATAGCATTTTCATAAACTTGTGTGAATTTTGTATACTTTTTTGTATACAGAATAAAAGGGAGGTTAAGGGTACATAAGTACATGAAAAATGAATACTTATCAACCTGGGTACATTTTATATTCAATTAGAATTTGAGATTATCACAGTAGGACTAGTAAATTGAGAGATATAGTAAATTTTCAAGATAATTTGCCAACGTGCACTTTTTTCCATGTTTGTACATTCCGTAAATAATCTTATATTCCAAATAAAAGGAAAAAATCTACATGCAATGCAACCTTGACCTAATTTATAAGAAAATTCTCCCCACACTCCTGCTCCTCTTATTTTTCTACTCTTCTTTCATTTATTATTATATATTTTTTGAGGGACAACGTACAAGTAAAAATTCCCATTTCTAATGGCTTGACAACAGAGTGCAGAAATTATCGAATGATACCATTAATATCACATGCAAGCAACATTCTGCTGAAAATTATCCAAAAAAGATTGGAGCAATGTATCAACAGATAACAGCCAGATTTGCAGACTGGATTTAGAAGAGGTCATGGTACTAGGGATATTATAGCTAATGTTAGATGGATCTTGGCAGAAAACAGAGAATACCAGAGGAATGTCTATCTGTGCTTCATTGACTATACAAAGGCTTTAGGCTGTGTGGATCAAAACAAGCTATGGCTGACTATAAGAAGAATGGAAATCCCAGAACATTTGATTGTGCTCATGTGAAAACTACACTTGAACCAAGAGGCAGTCATCAGAACAGAGCAAGGAGATACTACATGATTCAAAACCAAGAAGGGGGTCCATCACGGTTGTATTCTGTCTTCATACCTTTTTAATCTGTATGCAGAACAGATCATCCGAGATGCTGGGCTGTACGAGGAGGAATGTGGCTTCAGGATTGGTGGAAGGTTCATCAGCAACCTGAGTTATGCAGATGGCACAACCCTGCTTGCTGAAACAGAGGAGCATCTGAAGTGATTGCTGCAGATAGTCAAGGACTGCAGTCTTCAATATGGATTGAAGCTCAACATCAAGAAAACAAAGATTCTCACCACTGGGCCAATTGGCAGCATAAGCATGGATGGTGAAGAGATTCAGATAGTTAACAGTTTTAGTTTACTTGGCTCCACAGTCAACACTCTTGGTAGCAGCAGCCAGGAAATCAAGAGACAAATTGCATTGGAAAATCAGCTGTGAGGGACCTTTCAAGAGTACTGAAGAGCAACAACATCAGGCTGGAGACCAAGGTGCGCCTGATTGAAGCTATAGTCTTCACAATTACGTGCTATGCATCAGAGAGTTGGACAGTGAATAGGGATGATAGAAAGAGAATCTATGTCTTTGAGCTGTGGTGCTGGAGGAGAGTGTTGAATATACCATGGACTGCTAGGAGAACAAATAGGTTTGTCCTGGAGAAGGTGAAGCCAGAATGCTCCTTGGAGTCAAGGACTCTGAAGCTTCATCTGACATACTTTGGGCATGTTGCAAGGAGGGACTGGTCCTTGGAGAGGGACATCATGTTTGCAGAGTGGAGGGATGGCACAGGAGAGGAAGACCCTCGATGAGATGGATTGAATCTGTGATTGGGGTGGTGGGAATGAGTGTGATTGAGACAGTGAGGTTGGCACAGGATAGAGCAGCATGTAGGGCTCTTGTATATAGAGTCACTATGAGTCCCAAGAGACTCCATGGCACAGAAGAACAACAATGGCTTTACAAGAAAGTTTCAGACATTTATTGACTATATATTCTGATTAACCTTTTTAGATCTTTCTATATCCAATTGTATTAAATTCTTTATAAGGGAACCACCCTCGTCTTCCTTATTCCAATGCCTAGAGTAGTCATTGTTCCTCTAATGATAAGTTCACAGAAGCACAACTAAATATGATCCCAGGAAATGCAAAGTGTTTGTAAAAATATATGTGAAAACTTACAATCATGAAGGATGAAGACCATGTTTATCTGGATTTCCTGTCCCTTATAATTTAGAGATAAGGGAAACTGAAGCCTTTCTGAAATTTCTCCTATAGTTCTCAATCAATACCCTGTCTTCCAAAATGAAGTATCATATTGTATCTGAAAGGTGTCTTTATATAGCTGTATTTCCCATGAGGGCCAATACTGAAAACAAGTCTTATTTGTCCTTCAGGGTATGGTTTGGAGTTTGGTACTATAATGACAGTAAGATACTTTAAATGAATAAAATGAAGCTGTTAAACAATAAAAAGTGGCTTTCATTAACTCAGTCCAAGATGCATGGACTTCTTTGCAGAAGGGTTCTTTCTGGAGGGCAAAACTAAATAAACCTAAGGAGAAAAGTGTTTGAGTGAAAGAACATATCCCATGGGAGACAATGCTTACTTTTCTAAAATGCAGAGATAATGTTCATGTTCTTAAACTTGCAGATTGACTGCATTTGAAGTTTAGCACTGCATACATTTGAACCACAATGCATACAAATAAACCCAGAGCCTTAAAGCATGTTTGCAGAACTTTAGTAAGTAGAACATCTCCTTTGATTTTTAAAGACTAAAAATTCTGTAATTAGCATGTCAGCTCTAAAAGCTGGAAGGGAGTAGTCTTGCGTCAAACAATGTGAGATACATTTCAGAAATCCTGCTACAGACAGGGAAATGTAGAAGATAAAATTAAAAAGGTTCAAAGACATTCTGGAACAATGGAGACATTGCTTTCATCATTCCCAGTGTCCAAGGTTGCTTGTACAACCATGATTTCTATCATGTACATTATTTTGTAATTTCCTGTATATCTTTAAATGTACTAAATGATTGCTAGTAAAGGGAATGCACTTTAATTCACTCCTTAGTGCTCATGCCTTTAATTCCTTTTTCTTATCTTTATAAAAGTCTAAATAGTTACTTCTTTGTGAATTACAAAGGAGAACAACATAAAATGGACAAAAGACTAAAATCAGTCACTATACTGATTTTTTAATTTCAGAAAACTATAACTTATGAAAAGGAGTGCTGTATAAGAGAAAGAAGCACTATTTGGATGAGTATCTGTTTTGAAGTAGCTTCTGAGTTGGAAAAAGGGATTGTCTATGGATTAAGTTTCTCTTTTCTCGTATCACATTTGTGTAACTGAAATAAATTTATCCCAAAGTTTTTACAATGTTTCTTCTGTGACGGTAACATCTCCTGAAAATTTTTAATGAAGAACAGATGCAAAATTTCTTCCTTCTTCTCTAGTAGTGTAAGACTGAAGTAATAATTCCTCTTCCACAACTAATAAGGAAGCCTTTAAATTGTATTATTGGTAAGAATATTGACCATGCATGGACTGCTACAAGAATAGGCAATTCTGGCTTGGAAGTGGAAGCAGTACAGCCAGGGTATTGCTTGGGGGGGTGAGATTTGTCTATATTGAGCATGTTGTCAGGAGGCACCAGTATTTGGAAAAAGTCATCATTATCCTTGAATGTGATCTCACAAGTCTTAAAAAAAAGCATCATGCCTGATAAATAGAGCAAGGAGGAAGAAGAGAAATACCCTCAATGAGATGAATTGTCATGGTGACTGCAACAATGAGCACAGTGGAGATTGTACTGGGGCACAGGATCATGCAAGGACTTGGGTTGCTAGGACTCAGAGTTGACTTGATAGCACCTAACAAAACAACAGAGTACTAATCATTCACCTGAAAAGCAATAATAATGAGCACTTCATGGCACCTAACAACAAAATCTTCACTGGTGGAATTTGGTTACTGATGCATGAAGACTTCGATACTGACTTTTCAAATTTCTTTTTCAAATTTGTTTCACCATAATTACGTCTTCCATGGACATCTTATTATACACTCACCTGTATCTGGCATGCTATCCTTGTGTAGAGATGACCAATATTGGAGAAATACTGTTTTATATGAATGGTAGTTTAAAATTAAATAGTAATTTCGTCATTAAAAGATGTGAAGTATTCTAATTCCCAAACAGGAATTTAGTGATATGACAAGAAATAAAGAGATAGGAAATGTTTTCTAAAGGTTCAACAGAATTTTAAAGACCTGCCAGCCAAAACAGTGCTGGAGAATAAGGAAGGGCCAAGCTAGAGGAAGTCAGAGAAGATAAGGCTGGAACTCACCTGAAGAACCTTACATCATCTCAAAATGATTCAGGATTTAGTGATATAGTCATGAAAGACAAAGCAAAATATGTCTGAAAAAGGAAATGGCATGATTTGAGGTAAATGGTTGTAGTAGTGCTTTTTTTTTAGAGGAGGGTTTTTTTAAAATTTTTTTATTATTTTTGTGTGCGTGTACCGTCAAATCAGATCTGACTGGTACAGGAGGAGATTGTCACTCCTTCCCCGGCAGAGCAACTGGAGGATTCGAACTGTTCGCCTCTGGTATTGTAGTTGCAGCTCCTTGCCACTAGGCCACCAGAGCTCCCCTTGTAGTAGTGCTTTTCAATAGAAAATACACTAAAAGCAAGGGAATTAAGATGGAATCTTTCACCACAGTTTAAGGAATAATTTACCAAACCCACTCAGTTCACAAACAATTATGAAAAAAATAAAAATCAAAAGACAGTCCACACCCAAGCCTCAACCAAAATTAGAGAACCTATGCTTCCCAATTAAAACAAGCTTGGAAACAGGAGTGGCATTCACTTCTGAAATGGCTTGCCTCCAGAAACTCTATGAACAGTGCTCAGGTCTTTTGTTCATGGGGTCACTATGAGTCATCTACGACTCAACGACACTTAACAACAATAACAACGACAACATAGAGAGAGCTACATTGGCCTAGTAGACAGAAAATTATGCTACCAAGCCCAAGGTGGATGATTTTAATCTGTGGCCCTCAGGCCTGGTTTAAATTAGTTTTTTGTCAAATATTCTCCTCAGTGGTATAGCACTGGGCTGTGCACTGCTGTCCAGAGGGAACTCATGGTTGTTGTGATGCTAAACATTGTGACACTGATGTGCCAAATGCAATAATAGTTACCCATGGTCAATAGTGTTTGGTGGAGCTTCCTGATTAAAACAAGCTTGGAAGCAGGAGTTGTATCCACTTCCGAAATGGCTTGCCTCTGGAAACTCTATGACCAGTGCTCCCGTCTTTTGTTCATAAGGTCGCTATGAATCGTCTATCATTCGATGGCACTTAACAACAACAACAACCTTCTAGAATACAAATGTATTGTATTACCCACTCCACACATTCTCTTCAAATTGGAGACCAACTGCCTTTTAAATACAATGCCAAATGTAATTAGCTCACATTCCATTTTTAATGAAAACCAAACATATAATCCATACCCTAGATTGAACCAAAACAAGAGAACTCAGCTAGAGATCAACTGCCTTTTAAATACCAGGCCAAATCCAGTTAGCTCACAAGCAGTTGTGATCAAAACCAAAACCAAACAGTCCACACTTAATCCTCAACCAAAATTAGAGAACCTACCTTGGGGAATCCAACTCTAGAATAAAACTCATACATCCGTCCCAAACCAGAAACCAAGCACCTAACAAATGAAAGGCCAAATCCAATCAGCTCACATACAAATATTAATGAAGAAAAAAAAAAAAACATCCAAACATCCTCAACCAAAACAAGAAATCACTTCATAGAATCCAACCGCTTCACATATAAGCCCAAAATGGAGACCAAACACTTTTTAAATACAAGGCCACATCTAATCAGCTTGCATTCAGTAGTGAATGAAAACAAACAACCGAAACCAAAACTAGAAACAAACAAGCAATTCACAGCCAAGCCTCAACCTAAACAAAAGAACCCACTTTGTAGAATCCAACTGTAGAATTCAAATGCTCCATACATCACCCACAAACTGGAGACCAACTGCCTTTTACACACAAGGCCAAACACAATCAGCTTACATAGAATTGTGAATGAAACCAAAACCAAAACAATAGTACACAGTGAGCTTCAACCAAAACAAAAGAATATTCCCTGTTGAACCCAACCCGTCCACACATCAGCCTGAATTGGAGATCAACTGCCTTTTAACAAGGCCAACAGCAATAAGCTCACATTCAACTTTTAACAAAACCAAACCAAAGAAACAGTCTACACCCAAGCTTCAGTGAAAAATGAGAGAACCCATCTTTTCTACAAGAATCCTACCGTAGAATCTAACTGCTCCATACATCAGCTGCAAACTGGAGACAAGCAGCCATATAAATACAAGACCAACACACATCCAATTGTTAACAAAACAAAAAACAGAGTCTACACCCGAACCTCACCCAAAACTAAGAGAACCCATCTTGTAGACTCCAACCATAGACTCAACACTCCACACATCAGCCTCAAACTGGAGACCAACAGCCTTTTAAATTCAAGGCCAAATCCAATCAGCTCCCATTCAATTGTGAAGGAAACCAAAACCAAATAAATAGTCCACATCTGAACCTCAAACAAAATTAGAAACCCACCTTGAAGAATCTCAGCATAGAATTGAACTGATCCACACATCAGCCCCAAATAGGAGTTCAATTTCCATTTAAATACAAGACAAACTCCAATCAGCTCACATCTAACTGTGAACAAAACCAAAAAACTGAGTCCACATCTGAGCCTCAACCAAAGCAAATGAACACACCTTGTAGAATCCAACCAACGCCCTAAACTGAAGCCCAATCTACTTTTAAATACAAGGCCAAATGCAATCAGTCCACATCCAATTGTGAATGAATAAAAAAATAAACAAACAATGCACAACCAAGCCTCAACCTAAACAACAGAACCCTCCATGTAGAATCCAACCACTCTGTACACTTGCCTCAAGTTGGAAGTCAACTGCATTTTAAATAAAGGCCAATACCAATCAGCTCACATCCAATTGTGAACAAAACCAAAATTAAACTGTCCATACCCGAGCCTCAATCAAATAATAAAGCCCACTTTATACAAGTAGAGAATCCAATTATTCCAAACATTAGCATCAAGCTGTAGACTAACTGACTTTTAAATATAAGGCCAAATCCAATCAACTCACAACCAATTGTGAACAAAATAAAAATAAAAAACCAGTCCACACTCAAGCCTCAACCCAAATTAGAGAACCTACCTTGTAGTATCCAAAGGTAGGATCCAACCACTGTGCACATTAGATTCAAATTGGAGATCAACTACCTTTTAAATACAAGGCCAAATCCAATGAGCTCACATCCAGTTTTAAATGAAAACAACAAAAACAATCCAAAACAAAACACCCAAACATACAATCCATACCCTAGACTGAACCAAAGCAAGAGAACCCACCTTGTAGCCTCCAAACATAGAATCCAAACCCTCCCCACAGGAGCCCTAAACTAGAGATCAAATGCTTGATAAATACAAGGCCAAATCCAATTAGTTCACATACAGTTGTGATTAAAACCAAAAAGAAACGTTCCACACTTAATCCTCAACTAAAAGTAGAGAACCCACCTTGGAGAATTCAACTGTATAATACAACTGTTATATAGAGAAGGGATTGTATAACAATGAAAGAATTTTTCTTTTACTTTTCAAAGAGAAGAGGAAAATTGGGGGAGGGGTGGGCAGGGAGAAAATTACAAAAATGAATGATTGGAAACCCAAAGTCTCTGTAAACTTTCATTAAAATTATTAATTTATAAAAATTTTAAAAATTATGTACAATAAGTTGTACATATTTAAAGTATTTAATACATTAAGTTTGACACACACGTATATCATGAAACCATCAGCATGAAGTATCTATCACCCTCAAAATTTTATAATAAGCTTTTTCACCTCCAAAAAAATTAAAAAAAAATACAACTGTTCCACACATCAGCCATAAACTAGAAAACAAGCACCTAATAAATAAAAGGCCAAATCCAATCAGCACACAACCAAATGTTATTGAAACAAAAAAGAACCAAAAGTCTACATCTGAGCCTCAGCCAAAACAAGATAAGTCACGTCATAGACTCCACATGCTCCACGCATCAGGCTCAAATGGAGACCAACTTTAAAAAAAAAAAAAAATACAAGGCCAAATGCAATCAACAAACATCCAATTGTGAATGAAACAAAAATAGTCCACACTTGTGTCTCAACCTAAACAAGTGAATCTTGTAGAATTTAACAATAGAAACCAAACATACACACACAAGCCCCAAACTTGAGACCAACTGTCTTTTAAAAACAAGACCAAATCTAATCAGCTCACATACAATTGTAAAAAAACCTAAAAATAGTCCAATCTCATAACTCAAGCAAAACAAATTAACCCACCATGTCTAATTTAACAATAGAAAACAGTCCACACATCATCACCCAAACTTGAGCCTTTTAAAAACAACACCAAATCCCATCAACTCACATTCAATTGTGAATGAAACAAAAACCAAACTAACAGTCCACACCTGAGCCTCAAGCAAAACTAGAGAACTCATCTTGTAGAATCTAACTGTAGGATTCAACTGCTCCAAATATCAACAACAAACTAGACACCAACCACCTTTTAAACCTTTTAAACACAAGGCCAAAGACAGTCAGCTAAAATCCAATTGTGAACAAAACAAAACAACAAAAAAACCAACACCAAGCAGTCCACATTTAACCTCAACCAACACAAAAGAACCCACCTTTTATTATCTACTACACAAATCAGCCCCAAATTGGAGACCAATGGTCTTTAAAATACAAGACCAAAATCAATCTGTTTGCATACAGCAGTTAATGAGAAAAAGAAACAAACCCCAAAACTCAAAACAAGCAAACAGTGCACAGCCAAGCCTCAACCTAAACCAAAGAACCCACCTTGTAGAATCCAACAACTCCCTTGGTGGGGAGCAACAAGCCTTGGCTGTGAGCAGCAAGCCTCGGCGGGGAGCAGCGAGCCTTGGCAGGGAGAAGTGTGCCTCTGCAGGGAACAGTGTGTCTCAGCAGGGAGCAACAAGCCTTGACAGTGAGCAGCATACCTTGGTGGGGAGCAGCAAGCCTCATCAGGGAACAGAAAGTTGCAGTGGTAACACCTGCCAGGAGCAAGAAGGACAGCAGGACTTTGAGTGATGTACTTAGGGGGAACAACTGCTGATCGTTGGACCATTTGTAGGACACCTTCACCTTAAAAAGGAAGGAGTGAGACAGCTCGAGCTAAAAGGCATTAGAGGCATTGGACTAGGGTGGCAGACCTAGTTCTTGAGGGAGAAACTAAGGCTTCTTGGTTTTCCATTCAGGTCTCGCCAGCATGCACCCCCCCCAAGTGGGTCTGTGTGCAAGTCCCCCACACACAGCCCCTGTGTGTCCATGTGTGTGCCCACCCTACATGCATCTATGCATGTGCCTGCCCAAACTTCTACTGGAGCAGTGACACCATATCAGGAACCATTTATCGCCATAAGCACAAAAAATTCTACCACAGCAATGTCATGAAAGAAGCAAGCTACCTTACTTCCTACACAAGCCCAAAGCAACATATTATAACCCCCCCCCAAAATGACATAGGATTTCCTGAAGCCAGAAAGTCTGAAGGAACTTTCTGACACAGAATTTAAAAGAACAATAATTGAATATTTTCAATGGGTGAAAAACAAACTTGAAGAATTACAGGACACTGCAACCAAAACCAGGAGGGGCCGGAGCGGGGGGGGGGGTGGAATACAAAACAATGCAGATACAACAAACAAGGCATTAGAGGCACTGGAAAAACAAGAAACCATGATCCAAAATATGAGGTCCAATGTTAATGCTGTCAACGTGATGGAGGGACACGTGAACAGAATTAAAGATCTGGGAAACAGAACCAGTGAAAGAGAAGACAGACTTGTCACAACAGATCTGCTAGAGCGAAAAGTATAATCAAAAAAGAAGGGAAAAGAAGAAAACTTAAGAATAATTTGGGATACGATCAAGATCAATAATACGCAAATCATCAGAATGCCAGAATAGGAAGAAGCAAGCAAAGGCACTAAAAAAGTTGTGGAAGAATTACTAGAGGAAAATTTCCCAAGCATAATGAAGAATTAGAGAATATATATTCAAGAAGCTGAGTGAACACCATATAGTATAGACCCCAAAAGAAAAACACCAAGGCATACCATAGTCAAATTTGTCAGAAACAAAGATAAGGAGAAATTTCTGAAAGCAGTGAGGGAGAAACAAAGAGTAACCTATAAGGGAGAGCAGATAAGAGTAAGCACCAATTTCTCAGCAAAAACCATGTGAGCAAGAAGACACAGGAATGACATATATCAGACAGACAAAGAACACAACTGTCAACCAAGAATACTGCACCCAGCAAAACTGCCCATCAAATATGAAGGAGAGATCAAGATATTCCCAGAAAAATAGAACCTAAGTTAGTTTGTAAAAATAAGACCAGCATTAAAGGAAACACTGAAGGATGTCCTTCTTACAGAGGTGCCACAGAAAGCAGGATGGACCAAAAAAACCATCAACACCACCAAAAACAGCTCAACAAAATGATAGCAATAAAACCCTGCCTCTCAATAATTGCATGAAATATGAACGGTTTGGATGCACCACTGAAGAGGAAAATAGTATCAGATTGGATTAAAACAAAAATCCATCAATATGCTGTCTACAAGAGACATACCTGAAAAATGAAGATACAGAAGACTAAAAGTAAAAAGGTGGGATAAAATATACCAAGCAAATGGCAACCAGAAAAAAACAGGAGTAGTGATATCAATCTCTGACAAAAAAAATTTCAATGCAAAAACCATCACAAAGGACCAGGAAAGTCATTACATAATGCTTAAAGGGTCAATAGAACAAGAGGACATAATAGCAATAAATATCTATGCACTAAATGAAAGACCAAAGTATATAAAACAAACATTAACAAAACAGAAAAAGGAAATATACAAAACTACTATCCTAGTTGGAGAATTCAATATAGCGCTTTCAATAAAAGATAGAACTACCAGAAAAAAAACTCAAATAAGATGTTGAAGAATTAAACCATACAATAAAAAATTCCATTTTATAGATATTTATAGGCTACTGGACACCTCCAAAAAAGCATAGTACACCTTCTTCTCCAAAGTGCATGGAAGGTTCTCCAGAATGATCACATTTTAGGACACAAGGCAAGCATCCATAAATTAAAAAAAAAACACACAAAACACAACATAGAAATAATACAAGGCATATTCAGACTACAATGCTACAAAATTAGAAATTAATAACAAGAGGATAAAGGATAAAAAAAATCAAACATTTAGAAGCTGAACAACACCTTGATTGAACATGAGAGGGTACTAGAAGAAATAAAAAAGGAAGTTAAAAAAAATTGTTGAAACAAATGACAATGAAAACATCACTTACCAAAACCTCTAGGAAACACCCAAAGCAGTAATCAGAGGTCAATTTATAGCAATAAGCAAACTCATCAAAGGCAGGCAAAAATTACCATTAACAATTTAACCCAACATTACAAACAAATTGAAAAAGAATAGCAAGAAAATCTGACACCCTTTTTAAAATCTGAAATTATAAAAATCAGAGTAGAAATAAAAGAAATAGAACATAGAAAACAATTGAAATCATCAAAACTAGGAGTTGGTTCTTTGAAAAGATCAATAAAATTGACAAACTACTATGAAAACTAACAAAGGAAAAGACACAAATAATCCGAATAAGAGATGAAATGGGAAACACCACAACAGAACCAACTAAAATAAAAATGCTAACATTGGAATATTTTGAAAAACTATACACAAACAAATATAAAAACCTAGAGGAAAAGGAAAGATACTTAGAAATTCACAACCAACCTAAACTGACACAAAAGAAAACTGAACACCGGAAAAGACCCATTAAAAAAAAAGAAATTGAAAAGGTAATAAAACGACTTCCAGCCAAAACAAAAACGCCCTGGACTAGATGGTGGTTGTGTTGTTATGTCCCATTGAGTCACTAAATTCTGCTCTGTCCTGTGCCAATCACACTGTCTCCGAAACACCCATCCGAATTACCCCAGTCACGGAATCAATCCACCTCATAGGGGGTCTTCCCCTCCTGCGCTGTCCCTCCACCTTCCCAAGCATGATGTCGCTCTGCAAGGACTGGTCCCTCCTTACAACATGTCCAGAGTACGTCAGACGAAGCCTCAGAATCTTTGCCTTCAAGGAGCAGCCCGGTTTAACCCTCTCAAGGATGAATCTGTTGTTTTCCTAGCAGTCCATAGTACACTCAATACTTTTCTCCAGCTCTACAGCTCAAAAACTTCAATTCTTCTTCTATCCTCCCTAGACATTGTCCAACTCTCTGATGCATAACAAGTGATAGCAAAGACCAAGGCCTGTATAAGATGCACCTTAGTCTCCAGAGAGATACCATTGCTTTTCAGTACTTTGGAGAGGTCCCTAATAGCAGACTTTCCCATTGCAATACATCTTTTAATTTCCTGGCTGCTCGTGCCAAGAGTGTTGACTGTGGAGCCATGCAAACTAATACTGTGAACAATATCAATCGCTTCACCATCCATCCTGATGCTGCCAATTGGTCCAGTGGTGAGAATCTTTGTTTCTGACATTGAGCCTCAATCCATATTGAAGGCTGCAGTACCTGACCCTCTGCAGCAAGTGCTTCAGGTCCTCCTCAGTTTTAGCAAGAAGGGTGGGTCATCTGCATAATACAGACTGGTGATAGATCTTCCACCAATCTTGACCCCACATTTCTCCTCATAGAGCCAAGATTCCCAGATAATCTCTTCAGCATACAGGTTGAAAAGGTATGGAGACAAGACACATCCCTGGCGTACGCCCTTCCCAATTTTGAGCCATGCAGTGTTTCCTTGCTCTGTTCTGACGACTGCCTCTTGGTTCAAGTATAAGTTTCGCATTAGCATGATCAAGTGTTCTTCTAAGAGTCAGCCACAGTTTGTTGTGATCCACACAGTCAAAGGCCTTTGCATAATCAATGAAACATATATAGACGTTCCTCTGGTATTCTCTGCTTTCAGCTAAGATCCATCTAACATTAACTACAATATCCCCAGTACCACGATCCCTTCTAAACCCAGCCTGGACTTCTGGCAGTTCTCTGCTGAAGTGCTCTTCCAGTCATTTTTGGATAATCTTCAGTAGAATCTTGCTTGCATGTGAAATCAATGATACTTTTCTATAGTTTTCACACTCTGTTGGGTCACCCTTCTTTGAAATAGGAACAAATAGAGATCTCTTCCAGTCAGTTGGCCAAGTGGCTGTTCTCCAGATTTCTTGGCACAACTTGGTGAGCACGTCCAGGGCAGCATCTGTTAGCTGAAATATGTCAGCTGGTATACCATCTACTCCTGGGGCCTTATTTTTTGCCATTTCCTTCAAAGCAGCTTGAACTTCTTCCTTCATCACCATAGGCTCTTGCTCATATGTTGTTTCATGAAATTCTTCTGTGTCTGCCAATTCCTTTCAATACAGTGACTCAGTATATTCTTTCCATCTTCTTTTAATACTTTCTGGATCATTTAATATTCTGCCTCAACCATCCTTGATTGAATTTTATCAAACATTCAGAGAAGAACTGTCACCAATTCTCCATAATCTGTTTCAGAAAATAGAAAAAGAAGGAATTTTCTTAGATTCATTCTATGAAGCAAACAAATTTTTCATACCAAAGCTGGGTGGGTAAAGACACCACTAAAATAGAAAACTATAGCCCAATATCTCTCATGAACATAGATGGAAAAATAATGGATAAAATCCTGGACACTAAAATCCAATGATTCATCAAAAAAAAACAATTCACCATGACCAAGTGGCATTCATAACAAGTATGCAAGGATGGTTCAACATAAGAAAAACAATCAATGTAATTCATTACATCAAAGCAAAGAACAAGAACCACATGATCCTATCAATTGATGTAGAAAAGGCCTTTGACAAAATCCAACACATTTTCCTGATCAAAACACTGAACAAAATAAGATTAGAGGGGAATTTCTTCAACACTGTAAAAAGTATATACATAAATCCAAGAGCTAACAGTGTTCTCAATGTAAAGAGATTAAAGGCATTCTGTTTGAGAACAGGAACAAGGCAAGGAAGTCTACTCTCACCTCTCCTATTCAATATTGTATTGAAAGACTTAGTGATAGCAGTAAGACAAGAGAAGGGAATACAACGTATCCAAACTAGCAAAGAGGTGGTAAAAGTAGCTCTATATGCAGATGATATTGTAGTATACTTAGAAAACCCTAAAGACTCAGCAAGAAAACTACTTGACAAGGTTGACCAATTCAAGAAAGTGTCAGAATACAAGGTCAACATAAAAAAATCAGTTGGATTTCTGCACAGTGACAAAGAGAATATATAAATGGAGCTGAGAAAAACAATACCTTTCACAATAGCTAATCACAAGATTAAATACTTTGTAGTAAATCTAATCAGAAGCACAAAGATCTATTGAAAGAAAATTAGAAAACATTACTACAAGAAACAAAAAGAAACCTGGAGAAATGGAAGAATATCCCTTTCTCATGAATAGGAAGACTCAATATTGTGAAAATAACAATACTACTAAAGGCAATTTACACATTCAATGCAATTCCAATACAAATACCAATTCCATTCTTCAAAGACATGCAAAAGGCAAGCTCCAATTTCATCTGGAATGGAAAGAGACCCCTGAATAAACAAAGTATTCCTTACAAGCAAAACAAGGTAGGAGACATCTCACTCCCTGATTTCAGTTCTTTCTACACTGCTGTGGTGGTCAAGACAGCATGGTACTGGTACAATGACAGACACGTATATCAATGGAATAGAATTATGTACCTGGAAATAAGCCCATCTACCTATGGTCAAGAGATTTTGGACAAAGATATGAAATCAGTTAAGTGGGGAAACAACAGCCTTTTAACAAATGGTGTTGGCAAAATTGGAAAAATATCTGTAGAAAACTCAAGCAAGATCCACACTTCACTCCATACACAAAAACCAACTCAAAGTGCATCAAGGACCTAGGACTGAAACCAAGGACTATAGACTTCATTAGAGGAAAACTTAGAAGAACTCTAGAAGAACTAATCCACAACCTAAACTGTCTTGTAAGCATCCTGAAAAACTTACAACTAGGAGAAGATAAAATAGGTGAATAGGATCTTCTAAGAGTAAAATCCCCATGCACATTCAAAAACTTCTCCAATAGGATAAAAAGGAATCCACAGACTGGGAAAATATATTTGGTAATGGAATGTCTGATAAGGGACTTATATTGAGAATTTTTAAAATACTTGAGCACCACAACAAGATAAAGAACCCAACTGAAAAATGGGCACAGGATTATGAACAGAAACTTCAACAAAGAAGACATTCAGATGGCGAACAAACACATGAATAAATGTTCAAAATCCCTAGCTCTAAGAGATATGCAAATCAAAATAAACAAGAGATATCATCTCACCCCAGTAAGAATAGCAAAATTTAATAAAGCAGCAAACAACAAATGTTGGTGAGGTTGTGGAGAAACTGGGACCCTTATTCACTGTTGGTGGGAGTGTAAAATGGTGCAAACACTATGGAAGGTCATATATCACTTTCTAAAAAATTTGAAAGTAGAAATATCATTTGACACAGCAATTCCATTATTGAGAATAGATCCTAAATAATCAGAACTGCCACCCAAAGCAGATATATGCTCACCCATGTTTCTTGCAGCTTTGTTTACAATAGCGAAGAGTTAGAACCAACCTAAATGCCCATCAACAAATGAACGGATAGAGAAGTTGTGGTATATTCACACAATGGAATACTATGCTGCAATTAAAAACAAGGAACTCATGAAATATTATACAAAATAGGTGATCCTGGAGGACAGTATGCTGGATGAGATATCTCAATCACAAAAGGACAAATATTGTATAGTGCTACTATTGTAAAGCCGGACCGAGATCAGAGATGGGGGAAACAAAGAGGGAATAAATAATGTATACTGCATTGGAACATATGAGGGAGAGAAATGTTTAGGAGGAATATATGATTAGGTATTATTATCATGACAAGAGACCATAATGAAAGCTGAATAGTGGAGTGGAGGAGAAGGGGTGTGTATAACAAGGATTTTTTTTTTTTTTACTTTTCAAAGAGAAAACGAACTGTGGGGTAGAAGTGGGGATGAAAGTGTGGTTCTGAATGAATGGAAACCCAAAGTCTCTGTAAGCTTAATTAAAATTAAAAAAAACTTTAAAAAATAATTCAACCACTCCACACATCTGCCTCAAACTGGTGACCAAGCACTTTTTAAATAGAAAGTCAAATACAATAAGCTGACATAGAATTGTGAATGAAACCAAAACCAAACAGTCCACACCTGAGCCTCAACCAAAACAAAAGGATCTTCTTGGTCAAACCCTTCACTTCAGCTCCAAATTGGAGATTAACTGCCTTTTAAATACAAGGCCAATAGCAATCAGCTCATATCTAATTTTGAACAAAACCAGAACTAAAGAAACAGTCCATACCTAAGTTTCAGTGAAAATTAGAGAACCCATCTTATAGAATTCTACCATAGAATCCAACTGTTCCCCACATCATCTGCAAACTGGAGACAAGCAACCATTTAAGTACAAAGCCAAATCCAATCTGTTCACAACCAATTGTGAACGAAACAAAAAAACAATGAGACCACACCCAAACATCACCCAAAATAAGAGAACCCACAGTATAGACTCCAACCATAGAATTCAACCACTCCACACATCAGCCTCCAACTGGAGACCAACTGCCTTTTAAACAGAAGACCAAATCCAATCATCCCACATGCAATTGATAGTGAAACAAAAACAAACAGTCCACACCCAAGACTCAACCTAAACAAGAGAACCCACTTTGAAGAATCCAACCTTTGAATCCAACCACTCTACACATCAGCCCCAAACTATATACCAGCCATTTTTTAAATATAAAGCCCAATCCTATAAGCTCCCAGCCAATATTAAAAGAAACCAAATAGTCCACACCCAAGCCTCAGACAAAACTAGAGAATCCACCTTATAGAATCTAAGTATAGAATTGAACTTATCTACATGTCAACCCCAAATAGATCAACTGCCATTTAAATATAAGACCAAATATAATCAGCTCACATTCAATTATAAAAAAATAAAACCCAAAAAATAGTCCAATCTCATATCTCAACCAAAACAATTGAACCTACATTGTAGAATTTAACAGTAGAAAAGAGTCCACACATCAGCCCAAAATCTGAGACCAATTGCCTTTAAAAAAAATCACAAAATTACATCAGTTCACATCAAACTGTGAACAAAACCATAAACCAACAGTCCACACCTGAGCTTCAAGCAATACTAGAGAACCCATCTTTTAGAATCCAACTGCTCTACACATCATCAACAAACTGGAAACCAACCACCTTTTTAATACAAGGCTAAATACAGTCAGCTCAAATCCAGTTATGAATGAAACAAAAAACATGCACTCTATACCGGAGCCTCAACCAAAGAGAACCCAATTTGAAGAATCCAACCAAAGAATCCAAACACTCCACACATCAGCCCTAAACTGGAGATCAACCACTTTTAAAACAAGAGGCCAAATCCAACCAGCTCACATCCATTTGTGAAAGGGAAAAACCCTACCATCCACACCCCAAGCGTCCACTGAAACAAGAGAACCTACCTTGAAGAATCAAAATGCTCCACACAACAGCCCCAAACTGGAGGTTAACTGCATTTTAAATATAATGCCAATTTCAACCACAATTGTAAATGAAACAGAACCCAAATAGTTCAAACCTGAGCCTCAACCAAAAAAGAGAACCGCCCCCCCTTATAGAATGTAACTGCTCCACACATCAGCCCCAAACTGAAGACTGTCTTTTAAAGTCCAAATCAAATCAGCTCACATCTAATTGTGAATGAAACCAAAACCAAACAAATAGTCCATACTCAAGCTTCAAAGTAAACTAGAAGACCTACCATGTAAAATCTAACCTTAGAATTCAACTGATCCACACATCAGCCCCAAATAGGAGACAAACCACCATTTAAATAGAAAATCAAATCAATGAAAGAATTTTTCTTTTACTTTTCCAAGAGGGTAGTGTTCTGGGTGGGGGGGGGAGAGGCTTGGGAGGGAAGAAATGTGCAACAATGAATGAATGGAAATCCAAAGTCTCTGTAAATTTTTACTGAAATTAATAATAAATTTAAATTTTAAAAAATTAAGTTAGAGTAAGAAAGGCAATGGATTTATAACTGCTCATGCTAATAACTCTATATCGTGGCATGGAGGAGGAATAGTGGAACTGTATCCACATTTACAATATTCTTCTTACCAAAACCATTTATGGAAAATAGGAACAGCATTGGAACATGTATTCCTGGACTGGAAATTATCATATTGTTAATATTTCTAGCCTTAAACTTAAAAGATTATATTGTTCAAAATTATTTGTTATATATTTGTTTAATTTTTTCCCTCTTTTAACAACTGGGATCTAGAGGGAAGAGAATAGACCAGAGAATGGCCAAAATTATTGGGGCAGCTATTGCTGCCAGTTTAGGGCCTGTGTCAGGAAAAGGAAGTCTTACTCATAAACAGTGCCACCCAAATGTAATAAAGGAGGTCAGAATTGCTTCCACTGTGGAAAGCTGGGCCACTTCAGTAGACAGTGTCACAGATGAGAGCCACAGATAGGCAAGAGAGTAGAGAGGAAGCTCCCAATCACTTGCTTTAAGTGTGGCTCTGAAGGACACTTGGCCAAGGGTGGCCTACATCAGGTCCTCATGGCTGACAGGACTGACAGGCCCCAGCTTCCAGCTGGGTAAAAAAGGAGGATGCTTCAATGATTTAGATCCTCCCAGAAGAGCTGTGGGTGAGCATTAACATTACTGAACATTACTGGTAAGTATATTCGTTTTCTCCTGGACACAAGAGCCTACTATTTGGTCCTAAAAGCCTTCTGAGGTCCCAACTATTCTCACTATTTCTTAGTTGTTGGAATTGACGGAAAACCTCATAAGCAGTTCCTTACTTCACCTCTGCCTTGCATGCGGACTTCCAAGCTGTAAAACAACCCAGTGGTAGATGGAATTTGATCCAGGATGTAAGAAAAATCAATGACATAGTTGAGCCTCTATATTTTGTGGTTCCTAACCTTTATACTATAATAGACAAAGTGCTAATCAATAAGCCTTTTATTTTAAGAACTACCTTCCCTCTGTAACTTGATTTGTGCCACTGTTAGAACCTCTCCTTGGAATATTATTGCTTTTGATTTTTGGCTCATGTACTTTTAACTTGTTAGCTAAATTTGTGTCTTCTAGGCTGCAACAGTTCCATGATACATCTTCAAGGATATGAACATGTACTGCTAAGCAAAATTGATAACAGTGCGTCTAAATTCCAAAATCAATCTCCACAATAGTCTACAGTCTACATGTTTCCTACTGCCAAAGGGGCCCTTTAGAGTAGTGAGAGAAGGTCTTCATCCTGAAACCTACAGCCTCCCTTTTCAGCAGGAAGTAGCTGAGAGAATACACCACCCCCTTTACCTTATGAATCAGAGTGAAGTCTCTCTCAGGGAGGAGTGATAGGGTATGGCAAAGGACACACTGACAAAGGAGATTAATCAGAACTGGCTTTGACAAGCACTGTGGCAATGGGACAATTAAAACAGACTTTCAAGGGGGAAAAAAGAGGAATGAACTGAGGGGGAGGGTAGAGAAAATGGTGTAACAATGAATGAATGGAAACCCAAAATCTCTGTAAATGCTCATTAAAATTAATAAAATTTAATTAGAAAAGAAATGATGAACAAAACAAATGATCAAATCTAATGAGCTCACATCCAGTTGTGAACAAAACGAAACCCCAAGAGTCCACACACTTGCCTTAACCAAAAGAAATGAACCCAACTTGTAGAATTCAACCACTTCACATACTTGTCCCAAATTGGAGAACAATTGCCTTTTAAATACAAGGCCAATACAAATCAGCTCATATGCAATTGTGTGTGAACAAAACAAAACTAATTAACATCCAATTGTGAATGAATCCAAAAAGAAACAAACAGCCCATACCCAAGCTTCAACCAAAACAAAAGAACAAAAGAACTCTCCATGAAGAATCCAACCATTCCACATACCTGCCCCAAATTGGAGATCAACAGCCCTTTAAATGCAAGGCCATACTAATCAGCTCACATCCAATTCTGAACAAAACCAAAACTAAACAAACAGTTCAGACCTGAGCCTCAAGTAAATAAAAGAGCCCACCTTAAGCAATCCAAGTATAGAATTCATTTGTTCCAAACATCATCAGCATCAACCAATTGACTTTTAAATACAAGGCCAAATCCAATCAGCTCACATTCAATTGTGAATGAAACAAAAACCAAACAAACAGTCCACACATAAACTTCTAGCAATGCAAGGAACCCACCTCATAGAATTCAACATTAGAATCCAACTGCTCTACCCATTAGCCCCCAAATAGAGACCAACCACCTTTAAATACAAGGCCAATTCCAATTAGCTCACAATCAATTGTGAACAATAAAACAAGCAAAAAACAACAAAAAACCAAACAAACTACAACCATACAATCCACACTCAAGCATCAATCAAAATAAGAGACTCAATCGTGTAATATCCAACCACTCCACCTTCAGCCCCAAAATGGAGTCTGAAAGCTTTTTATATACAAGGACAAATTCATTCAGCTCACAACCAGTTTTGAACAAAATGAAAAACAAAACCAGTCCACACCCAAGCCTCAACCAAAATTAGAAAACTTACCTTGTATAATCCAAAAGTAGGATACAATTGCTCCACACACCATCTCCAAACTGGAGACCCACCACGTGTTAATTACAAGGCCAAATACAATCAGCTCACATCCAGTTGTGAACGAAAGTAAAAGTAAATAAATAGCCCACACCATTGCCTCAATTAAAAGAAGAGGACCGCCCCCCCCCATTAGAATCCAACCATAGAATCCAAGCGCTCTACACATCAGGTCCAAACTGAGAGACCAACCAATTTTTAAATACAATGCCAAATCCAAGATGCTTACATCCAGTTTTAAATGGAAAAAAAATTAAAAAACCAAAACACCCAAACATACAATCCATTCCCTAGATGAAATGAAAAGAGAACCCACCTTGTAGAATACAACCCCTCTACACATGAGCCCCGAACTAGAGATCAACTGCCTTTTAAATATAAAGTCAAATCCAGTTAGCTCATGTCCAGTTGTGATCAACACCAAAAACAAACAGTCCACTCCTGAACTTCAACCAAAATTAGATAACCCACGTTGAGGAATCTAACCTAGAATACAACTGCTCCACACATCAGCCCTAAACCAGAAACCAACCACCTAATAAATAAAATGCCAAATCCAGTCAGTTCACATACAATTGTTAATGAAACACAAAAGAACCAAAAGTCCGCATCTGAGCCTCAACAAAAGAAAATTTGTTGTGCCCATGGAAGCACCACCTGAAAGGAACACATTCATGTATGCAAAATCAAATATAACTGACTTCTGGCAGTTCTTATTTATGTACTGGTCTACCTGTATTTTAATGATCTTCAGCAGTATTTTGCTTGCATGTTATAGTAATGATATCGCTCAACAGTTTCCACATTCAGATGGGTCACGTTTTTAGGTCATAGGAACAAGTATGGACCTCTTCTAATCCATTGGCCAAACAGCTGTCCTCCGAATTTCCTGGCATAGACTGGTGAGTGCATTCACAGCTACATTCGTTAAATGGAACAAATCAACTGGTAACCCATCAATACGTGGGGACTTATTTTTTGCCAATGTCTTCAATGCAGCTTCCACTTCCTCCTTCATTACTAATGGCTCCTGCTTATATGGTATTTCCTGAAATTTTTTAGTGTCAATCAGTTCTTTCTGGTACAGTGATTCTGTGTATTTCTTCCATATTCTTTTGATATTTCCCTATTGTTTTGGATTCCCACAGCTGATTGTTAACTAGCTCAAAGCAGCCAATCACTTTACTTGATTGTTAACAAATGTAAAAAATGAACAGTTTACACCAAACTTTAACTTAAATCAAAACAACCTACCCTCCAGAATCCAACTGCTTCACACAGGAGGGTCCAAAGTTCCTAATGGACATCTCACAGTCTTCAATATGGATTGCATATCATCATCAATTAAACAAAAATCCTCACTACAAGACCAATATGCAACATTATGATAGATGGAGAATAGTTTGAAGCTGTTAATTATTTCAACTTGCTCAGTTCCACAATCAACACTCTTAGCACCAATAGTCAGGTATAAAATGAGCAAGGACCATGTGGGGACGACCATATCTGACTTTTAGCAATTTCACAAAACTTCTCTAGCCATAGCATCAATAACATAAAACCAATTCCCACGAGGTCAGCTATTTCCTGTACGTTTCCATACCTCTTTCTACTCATCTAAACACCAATCGTACTGTTTGCTGTTTCTGAAATCCAATGTGATAGCTCACAGACTGTATAGAACCATATTGGGGAAGATAAAAGGTTATATTTCATATTAATAACAGAATCTAGTCAAGACAGCTCCTGAAATGTACACATAGGCACCACAGCTTCAGGCCAGTGTTCCCAAGTTCTCAGTCCTGCCAATACTACCTTCTCACCCCACGTTGTCCAATAAAGTTCTCAATTACACAAAAATTGGCTCACCCTCATCCCCTGGGTCCCATCTAATATCAGATCTCCAGTTTGGTCACAGGTGTTGCTGCTGTACAAGAAGGGCATTCAACATTCTCTTATTTCATCTTCAATGGTACCAGAAGATCTGTCTGTGGGTTGCTGCTGGCTTTCTTAATTCAATAGTGAAAGTAGCCAATCCCCTTTTAGATTGTTGAAACTGGCCAATTCCCTTGTGGAATGCTAAGTAGCCAACCTCTTTGTGGATAGGCTATATGCTCCATTCGAACATTCCCACCCATCTACATTTGTTGTTGTTGTTATGGGCCGTCCAGTCGCTTGTGACTCATAGCGACCCTATGTAAAACAGCCCTAAACTCCGCTCTGTCCTGTGCCAATC
>NW_006399766.1:919229-930495 GCF_000299155.1 Elephantulus edwardii | reverse complement strand
TGGAGCCAAGCAAACTAAAGCTGTGTGCAACCTCAATCTCTTCACCATCCATCCTGATGCTGTCAATTGGTCCAGTGGTGAGAAACTTTGTCTTCTTGACATTGAGCCTCAATCCATAGCAAAGTCAAACACTGGCTAAGAAAAGTTATTTTGAAATAATACTAAATCAGAAAATCAAAAGACAAGTTGCATTGGGAAAATCTGCTGTTAAGGACTTTTCCAGAGTGCTAAAGAGCAATGATTTCAGTCTAGAAAATAGGGTGCACCTGATCCAAGGCATGGTCTTCTCAATTGCTTGTTATGCATCTGTTGTTGTTGTTGATTGCCTTTGAGTCGAGCACAACTCATAGCAACCCTATGAACAAAAGGCCCCTCTACAACTATCAATATTTATCAAAGTTTAGAGTTTCTGTAGGCATGTTGTTTAGGAAGTGGATGCCACTCCTGCTTCCAAACCTGTCATAGTATGTTGTTTTTGCTGTGTGCCATTGAGTCACCTTCTCTGTCCTGAGCCAGTCTCACTAATTCTGACACACAAACTCTCATTGCCTCAGTTACTGTATCAAGCCATCTCATCCAAGGTTTTCCCCTCCTGTACTGTCTGTTCACCCTTCTGAGCATGATGTCCTTCCCCAAGGATCAGTCTCTCCTGGCCATGAGCCCAAAGTACGTGAGACAGAGCTTCTGAATTCT
Source organism: Elephantulus edwardii (assembly GCF_000299155.1). NCBI lineage: Eukaryota > Metazoa > Chordata > Mammalia > Macroscelidea > Macroscelididae > Elephantulus > Elephantulus edwardii. Next base: position 929,802 of record NW_006399766.1, on the reverse strand, counting down.
AGCCTCCAAGGAGAGACTTGGTTTTACCTTCTCCAAGACAGACCTATTTGTTTTCTTGTCAGTCCATGATATGTTAAAGACTCTTCTCCAGCACCACAACTAGAAGGAATCTATTCATCTTCTGTTATCCTTAGCCATTGTCCAACTCTCTGAAGCATAAAAAGTAACCAAGAAGACTGGATTATGTGCACCTTTGCCTCTAAACTGACATCGTTTGTCTTCAGAACTCTGGAGAGGTCCATGACAGCAGATTTCCCCAATGCAATTAGTCTTTTGATTTCCTTACTGCTGGTGGTAAGAGTGTTGATTGTGGATCTGAGCAAGTTGTAATTGCTAACAACCTCAATCTCTTCTCCATCTATTATGGTGCTTCCAATTGGCCCAGTGGTGAGAAACTTTGTCTTCTTGATGTTGAGCTTCAATCCATATTGAAGACTACAGTCCTTGACCTTTTGCAGCAAGTGCTTCAGGTCTTCTTCAGTTTAAGCAAGCAAGGTTGTGTCACCTGCATATGATAGGCTATTAATGAGTTTTCTTCCAATCTTGATGCCACACTCCTCCTCATAAAGTCCTGCTTCCCGAATGATCTGTTGTTCATACAGATTGAAAAGGTACAGGCACAGGATGCAGCTCTGACACACTCCTTTCCTGATTTTGAACCATGCAGTGTTTCATTGCTCTGTTCTAAGGACTCCTTCTTGATCCAAGTATACGTTTCATATAGGCACTATCAAGTGTTCTGAGATTCCTATTTTCTTTAAGGTTAGCCACAATTTATTGTGATCCACAAAGTCAAATACTTTTGCATAGTCAATGAAACACAGATAGACATTCTTCTGGCACTCTCTGCTTTCCGCTACGATCCATCTGACATTGGCAATAATGTCCCTAGTGCCATGACCTCTTCTAAACCCAGGTTGTATTTCTGGTAGCTTTCTGTCAATGTTCTAGTCATTTCTAGATAATCTAGTAGTTTTCTGTGAATGTTCTAGTCATTTCTGGATAATCTTCAGCAGGATTTTGCTAGTGTGTAATATTAGTGATGTTGTACGATGATTTCCATACGTTTGGGTAACCTTTTTTTTTAAAAAAAAATGAGAATAAATATGGATCTCTTCCAGTCAGTTGGCCAAATAATTGTCTTCCAGATTTCTTGGCACAACTTGGTGAGCATATGCAGGGCAACATCTGTTTGCTGAAATACATCAATTGGTATTCCATCAATTCCAGGTGCTTTATTATTTTTGCCAAGTCCTTCAGAGCAGCCTGAACTTCCTCCTTCATCACCACTGCCTCTTGATCATATGTTGTTCCTTGAAATTCTTCTGTGTTAGACGATTCTTTTTGGTACAATGACTCTGTATACTCCTTCCATCTTCTTTTAATGCTTCTGGAATCATTCAATATTCTGCCCATAGCATACTTGGGCATTACAACTCCTGGTTTGTATTTATTCCTCAGTTCTTTCAGCTTAAGACGTGCTGAGTGAGTTTGGCACTTTTGATTTTCCAACTCCAGCTTCTTGTACATGTCATTATAATATTTTGCCTTGTCTTCCTGAGTCCCTGAGTACTCTAAAGTACTCAGGAGCAACAGTGTCTCTCTGGAGACTAAGGTGCGCCTGATACAGGCCATGGTATTTGCAATCGCTTGTTATGCATCAGAGAGTTGGACAATGACTAGGGAGGACAGAAGGAGAGTGGATGCTTTTGAGCTGTGGTTCTGGAGAAGGGTACTGAATGTACCATTGATTGCCAGGAAAACAAACAGATTTATCTTGGAGAGGATTAAACCAAGCTACTCCTTGGAGGCAAGGATTCTGGGGCTTCGTCTGACATACTTTGGACATGTTACCAGGAGGGACGGGTCCTTGGAGAGGGACATCATGCTTGGGAGGGTGGAGGGACAGCGCAGGAGGGGAAGACCCTCTATGAGATGGATTGATACGGTGACTGGGGTAATCGGGATGGGTGTGTCAGAGACAGTGCGATTGGCACAGGACAGATCGGAGTTTAGGGCTGTTGTACATAGGGTCGCTATGAGTCGGAAACGACTCGACGGCACATAACAATATTAACAACAACTTCCTGAGTAGCTCTTTGAAATATTCTATTCAGCTCTTTAACTTCTTGATTGCTTTCCTTTGCTGTATATTTATTCTCAGCTATCTAGTGCAATATTCAGACTCTCTTCTGACATCCAATTTGGTCTTTTCTTCTTCTTTTTTTTGTAATGACATTTTGTATTCTTCATTAAGAATATTCTTGATACTTTCCCACAGCTTATCTGGTATTCGTTCCTTAGTGTTCAAGGTCGCAAATCTACTCCTGAATTGGTTTTTAAATTCATGGGTGATAGACTCAAGGTCAAATTTTGATTCCTATGGATATGATTTAACCTTCTTTAGTTTTAATTTGAACTTGCATATGAGCAAGTCTGATCCATAATCAACACCTGTACTGGTTTTCATTGCTGATATTGAACTTCTCCAACGGTTTCTTCCACAGATGTAATCAATCTGATTCCTGTGCATCCCATCAGGTGAAATCTATGTGTATGAACTGTGTCTATGTTTCTTATAAAAAGTATTTGCTATGAATAAATCATTGATTGTACAGAATTCTATCATTCTATCCCCAGCCTCATTTCTGTCACCAAGTTCATATTTTCCTACCACTGATCCTTCTTCCTGGTCCCAAATTTTGCATTCCAGTCACTTATTATTATTAATGCATCTTGGTTACATGTTTGATCGATTTCTGACTGCAACAGTTGATAGAAATCATCTACTTCTTCCTCTTTGGCTTTGGTTGTAGGTGCAAAAATTTGAATGACAGTGGTATTAACAGGTCTTCCTTGTTATGCATATGGATATTATCTTGACACTCACAGTATTGTATTTCAAGGTGGATCTAGAAATTACCTTTTTAACTATGAAAGCAACTCCTGTTTTTTCTCACCTTTTCATCTTTAGCATAATAGATATATGATCATGGGATTTAAAATGTCCCATACCAATCCACCTCATTTTGCTAATACCCAATATGTCAATATTTACGTGCTCCATTTCCTTCTTAACAATGTTCCGTTTTCCCACATTCCTGCTTCTCACCCTCCATGTTAGAAATTGTTAATGTCTTCTTACAACTGTTTCTCCTCCTTTGTGTTTCCAAAGTTGAGGGCTCAACTTCAGGTGCCATATCTGTTGACCTATGCATCTGAATGTTGGACAATGATTGAATATTGACAGAATAAGAATTTATGTCTTTGAGTTGTGTTGCTGGAAAAGAATAATGAACATGTCTTGCAATGTCTAAAGAATAAGGAAGTCTGCCCTGGAGATGTCATCAGAAGGGGCCAGTTCTCAGAGAAGCACATCAAGCTTGGAAGTATAGAAAGTCAGCTCAAGAGAAAGACATCCTAGGTGAGATGGACTGACAGTGATTGTGTCAATGAGGTCAAGTGTGTCAGAGATAGGGTCACTAAGTAGTAGTAGTCAACTGAACGAGCAAATAACAACAACAACAATGCATAGCTCATTCCTCAAATTTCTCATTTAAGTTGTTTTATTGAGCCTTTTGTTTGCTGAAACTGGTAAACACCCGCTCTGGCAGCAACAGTGCTTAACAACTGAGTCTAAATGTTATTTACATTAGCCCTTTAATAGAGCTTTTTCCACTGAAAGAACTCTGATACAAGTGAAATCACACAACGATCTATTTGTGAGGCTTTCTCAGGCGTCAAGCAGACAGATAAATAGTGAGAAATGTTTGAGACTAAAGCTTTTTAGGGCACTCCAAACCTTTGGCTTAGTGGCAAGAAACTGTGCTTCAATCTCCAAGGCACATGGTTTGAATCCACAGGAGAAAGATGGGTAATCTCCTCCCACACTATGAATTGTCTACGGAAAAATCTGCTGGATGAATTGATTCCAACTTGATAGTACACAACAACAAACATTTTCTAGCCCTTCAAAGGGACTGATAGGCTTTCACAGCCACCAAGATTGTGAGGCTTCCTATGCTCCATGCTACCTCAAAGTTATGGAGAAAGGAAGGAAAATGTTGCAAGGTAAAGCACTTCAAGTTTCTCTTGAATAAATGGTCTTCTGATTGGTGTAAGGTTTTGTTTCATTTACATAAGACTGACATGATATGTTGATTTCCATAATTTTTCTTAGTGTGCTTTTGATCTTTTTATTTTTACATTTGCTCCATTATTCCAGAATTTTCACTCTATCTCTTGCATTCTGATCTTCTACTATTATCACACCCTTGTCAACGTGCAAGCCAAAGACAAACAGAAAGGAAACCAGATAATACAGCCCATAAAGTTAATCTTCTGGAGCAAAGATAATTTTGGATGAATGTACAGTGTGTCTGAGGAAGCAGTTGAAACTGATGTGTAAACTAGACTAGCAATTTCTCACTTCACAATCAGAAATAATTTTTGCATGCAAGTTGAAATACTTGCAGTTGAAATGATTAGAGTATCTTCTCCTTGGGTGCAGGAAGCAAAATTATAATCAACATCTACTAGGTCATCATGAAATCAAACAAGACAAATAAATTATAACATCAAGTTAGTTTTGCAATTTCAATGTTTGCAGGAGAAATATGCCAGGCCGTTATCTCTCTGAAAAAAAAAATAAAAAGGGGAAAAAAGCTTGATTGTGTACTATGAGTGTCTTTCTTTATAATCCTTTATTTCTAAAGCTTTTTTGGACTGAATAAAATGCATTTAACCTCATCTTTTTTCAGATACACATATATCCAGACTGAATGAAGTCTAAACAAACAAACAAAATTACAAAATCTTCTCTAACTTTTTATGTTTTAAAATAATGTGTGTGTGTGTGTGTGTGTGTGTGTGTGCGCGCGCGCGCGCGCGCACCATCAGATTGGATCTGAGCGGTACAGGAGGATATTGGCCCTCCTTCTTCAGCAGAGCATCTGGTGGATTGAAACCGCACACCTCTGGGATTGCAGTACAGCTTCTTGCTAATAGGCCACCAGAACACCCCTATGTTTTAAAATAATTTTACAACATTTATTTTATAATTAAATCCTCAGAGAATGGGCTTACTTCTATAATTTAAAAATTATTAGTTTAAGGCAATTTTATATTTACCTTTTGTGTTATCTTCATTGAACTGGGTGTTCTTGAATATGCTTTATATTTCTTCTGTATTCTTAAAGATCCAGAAATTTACTATAACGATGAGAATGTGCTCATTAAACTGAGGGAATCTGTCTGGACCAGTGGATTTTCAGAGGCAGTTAATCACACAGGAAGAGAGTGTCAATCATTCTCTCATAGATTCACAGCATGTGCCTTTGGAATAGCAGCACAGCTTTTTATTAGGTCACCATAACTCCCAGGTAGAGCAAATATGGACTTCTGAGAATTTGACACAGCTGAGGACATGGTAAAATATCATAGTGAACATAGGGAAATTTAGTGAAAGCCTGTAATTAGTTAACCCCTTTAACTCTTCTCCATGTAGTCTGAGAAACAAGAAAATTTGGTACTGACTGGTTCAACAAGGCTTACAAATATATTTGTAGAGGGCCTAGTATTACAACCAAATCCTCACCTAATGATTTGCAAAGACTGATGCTTTAACAGCATCAAATTATATTAGTATCTCAACTCTTAAATATAATGATTAATCAAATATTCTGACTCTTTTGAAAAATCTTTAACATGAAAAACATTGGAGGGCTGGGGACAAAGAAAAATATAAAGGAAGAAATTAAAATATAAGGAAGGAAATGAAAAGGGGGGAAGTAAAAATAATCTAGGGACATGAAAACTCAATAATAACTCTATGGAGGTTGATTAAAAGTGGGTTAGAAAGATATGTTGCAACAAAGACTCTAGGAAAACATCTAGAGATGACAGGGATAAAATTCATAGCTTCAAATACAAATTAGAGGGAGAGACTAAGCAAGAACAGTGAACAAGGAAACTGGAATAGCTAAAGAGCCTGGCAGAGGGTTAAATTATTGAAGCTGCTATCTAAATGAGATATCATCTGGCATCTCATGAAATTCTCCATCACTGTACTGCACCATTTATCTCCCCTCCCCCCATATTTGTTCTTTTTCTTCTTTCCTTTCTTCTTGGTTCTTCCTTCACCTCTTCCATATTTTTCCTTTCAACTCTTTTTTCTTTTACCTCCACTTTTGTATGGGGTTGGTTCTTGTATCCACTTCCTCTGTGGGTCAAAGTACCAACCTCTGTCCCTCCATAGCCAGCTGCGTCCACTCTTAGAGAGCTAATTCCTGTAAGCATTCCTTTTACAGCTGTGTTTGTCAGATACTGATTGTGCCAGTATTTTGCTATTTCTTTTATCTTTTTAAAAGTTAATTTTGTATTTATGTAATTGCTCTCTCCTCCTTACCTTGTTTTTTCTGTCTTTTCTCCCCCGTTTTAAACTCCAATCTTCCCCTATATCTGGAAAACAACTTCCATACCTGCCAATACTTGTCACTTGCCAACTTACCCACTGTGGAAGTACAGCCACTCACTACAAAACCACTACAGACAGAGGCAAACACCACCCAATCTGCACTCAGCTGCTCTGCAAGACATGACCAGTGAGCAGACTCTCACTCACAAAACGCATCCACTACCGTATTCATCCAGAAAAGGTGGGTGACAACCATTCACACTAGTGACTAGTGACACACGTACTTCCTAGATATGTTAAAATAATCAACGTGAAGTGAACCAATATATAATCAACAATTTCATATAATAATATAGAAAAGACTTATTTTTGCTGTTAAGTTTCATTAAGTTGAGTACAACTTAAAGCAATTCTATGATCAACAGATCTGAACCCTATTCTGTTGTGTGCCATCCTCATCATTTGTGACACACTTGAGCCCATTCCTGCAGTCACTATGTCAATGCACTTTGCTAGGGGTCTTTTTTGTAGACTCTTCACTTTTCCAAACATGATATCCCTTTACAAGGAATATCTTCTCCTAACAACATATCCAAAGTATGAGAGGTGAATCTTCACCCTCCTTGCTTCCAAGGAGCACTCTGGTTGCACCTTTTCCAAGAAGTATCTGTTTGTGATTTTTTTGGCAGTTCATGAAACATTCAGTACTCTTTTCCAATACCACAACTCAAAGGCATCAATTCTCCTGTTATCTTTAGTCACTGCCCAGTTCTCAGAGGTACAGCAAATGATTGAAAACCAAGCAGACCTTAGTTGACATCCTTGCTCTTTAATAATATTGAAAGCTATCTGACTGCAGACTTGTCCAAAGCAATACATCTCCTGATCTCCGGACTGCTAGCACCAAGGGTTTTGTGTCCACCAGGTGTTCCTTGGAAGAAGGATAGGCAATCTTCTCCTGTGTAATTTACTGCCTCTAAAAACCTGCTAGAGCATCATCTATGAATTGATTCTGACTATACAGCACACAAAAGAAATAAATACACACACACACACACACACACACACACACACACACACACACACATGAAATAAGTGACCAAAGTACAGGGCCACATCAGGTACTCAGTTTGTGCAATTATAAGATGAAAATACTAGTTTTAAACTCTTTCTTCCAGGATTCTTACAATCTAATCAGAGCAAGATTTAAAGGAAATAAAATCTGCAACAGTTGTTCTTGTTTACATGTAGAAAATCAAACATCTCCTCCTATCCATTATAAATTAGTATGAATCAATTAATCCATGTACTGTTATTGTTATGTGCCATTAAGTCGTAACAACCCTATGTACAAGAGCCTTAAATGCTGCTCTATCCTGTGCCAACCTCGCCATCTCCGACACACTCATTCCCACCACCCCAATCTCATCAAGGGTCTTCCTTTCCTGCGCCGACCTTCCACTCTTCAAAACATGATGTCCCTCTCCAAGGACCTCCTTGCAACATGCCTGTAGTATGCCAGACGAAGCTTCAGAATCTTTGACTCCAAGGAGCATTCCGATTTCACCCCCTCCAGGAAAACCTGTTTGTTCTCCTAGCAGTCAACACTCTTCTCCAGCACCACAGATTAAAGGCATCAATTCTCTTTCTATCATTCCTATTCACTCTCCAACTCTCCGATGGATAGCACATAATTGCGAAGACTATAGCCTGGATCAGGCATACCTTAGTCTCTATCCTGATGTCGTTGCTCTTCAGTACTCTTGAGAGGTCCCTCACAGCTGACTTTCCCAATGTGATTCGTCTCTTGATTTCCTGGCTGCTGTTACCAAGTAAATGAAAACTGTTAACTATCTCAATCTCTTCACCATCCATACTGATGCTGCCAATTGGCTCAGTGGTGAGAATGTTTGTTTTCTTGATATTGAGTTTAAATCCATATTGAAGGCTGCAGAAGACCTTCTGCAGCAAGTGCTTCAGGTTTCAGCAAGCAGGGTTGTGTCATCTGCATAATGCAGGTTTTTTATCACTCTTCCACCAATCCTGATGCCACATTCCTCTTTGTACAGACCAGCAAGCATCTCGGATGATCTGTTCTGCATACAGATTGAAAAGGTATGGAGACAAAATACATTCCTGCCTGATGGACCCCCTTCTTGATTTTGAACCATGTAGTGTCTCTGTAGTACATATTCTAGGGAACTCTTGTGCCTTAGTAGTAAGAAGTAACGCTGCCAACCCAAAGGTTGAATCCACCAGCTGCTTCATGGGAGAAAGATGAACAATCAAATCTCATATGATTCATTACCTCTGAAAGCCTGCTGGAGGGTCTAATTCAACGGTACACAACAACAACAACAACTATATATTCTAGGGTAGCTCTGGCGGTTTAGTGGTAAGAAGTTGTGCTGTTAACTCAAAGACACCTGCTTGGAATTCAGGAGCTGCTCCAGAGGATAACGATGAGTAATCCACAGTGCAATTAATTGCCTCTGAAAATCTGTTGGAAGGTCAGTTATGAGTCATTTCCAACTGGATAGTTACTATTGTTGATTGCCGTCAAGTATGGCTAATAGCGACTATGAACAAAAGGTCTGAAGCCTTTTTATAACTATCATCATTTATCTAAGTTCATAGAGTTTCCAGAGGCACATTGTTTAGGAAATGGGTGCCACTCCTGCTTTGAAAGCTGTCTTTAACGGGGATCTCCACCAAACACTGTCTACCATAGGCATTACAATTATAGTCTACATATGAAGATAACCCAACCTTGCTTGCTGAAAGTGAGAAAGGCTAGAAGGACTTGTTGCAGAAGACTAAGGAATGCAGCCTTTGGTATGGATTGCATCTCAATGTCAGGAAAACAAAGATTCTTACCACTGGATTAATAGGCAGCTCATGATAGATGGAGAGGAGATTGAAACTGGCAACAGTTTCATCTTGCTTGGATCCACAATTAACACTATTGGTACCACCAGTCAAGAAGTCAGGAGACACATTACACTGGGAAAATCTGCAGTTAGAGACCTTTCTAAATTATTACGGAGTAATGAGGTCAGTGTTGATGTTATTGTTAAGTGTCGTCGAGCCTTGGGTGACTCATAGCGACCCTGAGAAGGAAAGTCCTTGACAATTGTGTGACTTTCATCCTCTCTCCAGGTTCATAGAGTTTCCGGAGGCAAGCTATTACGGAAGTGGATGCCAGGGACCACGAGTTACTGTTGTATGGCAAGTGGACACACTAGGGCTATATGACCTAGAAGAATGTTTGAACAAAAACAATTTAAAACAGTGGCCCGAGGGCCCTTCAATATTTTACCATTCCAGCAAGCCCAAATGCTGGAAAACTCTGGGCCAGAGACCCCCAGTTCATCTGGCAAGTCCACTCTGCCGACCCCCATGGGGGCAAAAAGAAAGCCACAACTACCCTTCCATACCTTCCTCTCCTCAAGAAGTCCATGAAGAAATATAAAATATGATTTATGTCCTTTATATAGGGAGATGTAGCCCATAGCAAGTTATTCTACTAACCCAAAGGCTGTGTGTGTCCAGTAGCTAGAAACTACCAGCAGCTCCTTAGAAGAAAGATGAGGAGTTTCTCCTTTTGTGAGCTGCAGCTTTGGAAATCTGATGGAATGGACTTGATAGCAGTGAGCATATATGTGTATCCCTTATACTATTTAAGCCAAAAGAACCAGAAAGGCTATAATTAGAGACTTGAGTTTATCTGTCAGGGTTGCATATTACAAACTGAAGCAGACTTTGATTAATGGAAGAAGAAAACAGATATTTGGAAAGATATTTACAAGCAAACAGAACTGAAAGGATGGATGTCTAGAATATCAGACTTAGTAAATGAAAACACAAAAAGAATAGAAAGAAAAACATGCATTGTTCTCACTGCTGCTGAACCAAGAGCCTTGGCAGATGTGGCCATAACTGCACATCTGACCACTCCTTTCCTGCACCTTCATGAGAAGCATTCAGAACTGAGACTCCCTTATCAGATTTCAATTGTGCTGGTTTGCTTGCAAGCGATAGAAGAGGGTACTTCTCATTTTTCAGTTTTGTCTCACACAAAGATTCCAAATAGGCAATTTTCTCTCCAACTAACCAGGGAAACTGGGTACAGGGAAATAAAAAAAAATAAATGTTCAA
>NW_006399766.1:910249-919025 GCF_000299155.1 Elephantulus edwardii | reverse complement strand
GTTTATATATATAAGTAAGTTTATATACATAAGGAAGTTTATATACATAAGTTTATATATATATATAAGTTTGCTATTGCGATGGGAAAGTTAGGGACCTCTCCAAAGTACTGAAGAGCAATGGTGTCTTTCTGAAGACTAAGGTGCATCTGATACAGGCTTTAGTCTTTGCAATCACTTGTCATGCGTCAGAGAGTTGGACAATGACTAGGAAGGATAGAAGGAGAATTGATGCCTTTGTGCTATGGTGCTATAGAAGAGTGCTGAGGGTACCATGGACTGCTAAGAAAATAAACAGGTTCAACCTGGAGAGGGTTAGACCGGGCTGCTCCTTGGAGGCGAGGATTCTGAGGCTTTGTCAGACATACTTTGGGCATGTTGTAAGGAGGGACTGGTCCTTGGAGAGGGACATCATGCTTGGAAGGGTGGAGGGACAGAGCACGAGGGAAAAGCCCTCTATGAGGTGGATTGATTCAGTGACTGGGGTAATCGGGATGGTGTATCGGACAGTGCGATTGGCACAGGACAGAGCAGAGTTTAGGGCTGTTAAACATAGGGTCACTATGAATCACAAGTGACTCAATGGCACATAACAACAACAACAACAGAGTTGGTAAAAAAATCAGTATAGATAGACTAGACAGGGTTAAGCCTGATGTACAGGAGATTAATTAAGGTGTACTGACAGAAGGATAGAGTCACTGGGGTGAAGGAAGTGAGGAAGGGCTTGGCAGTAACCTTGACAATGTTACATAACTAGAAGCCTTGGATGCTGCAATTCCGTTAGGATAAGTGCCTCTACAGTATTTGAAATGCTTTAACTCTCCTGCTTCTCCCACCCTAAGTGATTGTTTCCCTAGTGTCTTGAGGGGAGTCACTCTACTTTTGCATAGGAGTAAAAACCGTGAGGTCTGTGAACTTGATGGGACCTAGAAAGGGAAAGTGTTCCATCAGACTGGTTGCTTAGGAGCAGAGTGAGAAAAACAACTGGTTCCAAGGCCATATTGTTATGTGGCATTGACTTGACTGCGCCTCATGGAGACCCTAGGTACAATAGCTCTGAACCCTATCCTGAGCCAGTCTCATTGACTCTGACACACCTGCTGCCACTGCCCCAGTTCCCATGCCTATCTCTCTCATTCAGGGTCTTCCTCTCCTGTGCTGTACACACACACCTTTCCTTCCTCCCTTCTAAGCATGATTTCCTTCACTGAGATTGGTCTCTCCTGGTCACATGCTCAAAGTATGTAAGACAGAGCTTAAAAAATTTTTGCCTCCAAGGAGAAACCTGGTTTCATGCTTTCAAGACAAACCTATTTTTTATCCTGGTAGTCCATGTTCAATACTCTTGTCCAGCACCGCAACTCAAGGGCCTAAATTCTTTTGCCATCCTTAGCCATTGTACATACAGCTCTCTGATGCATAGCAGGTGATTGGAAAGGCCATAGCCTGAATCAAGTGTACTTTAGTCTCCAGACTGACATGGTTGCTCTTCAGTGCTCTGGAAAAGTTCCTGACCACAGACTTACCTACTACAAAGTCTTTTGATTTCCTGACTGCTGGTGCAAAGGGTGTTGGTTGTGGAGCTCAGCAAGCTGAAATTGTTAACAACTTCAAACTCTTCGCCATCCATCATGGTGCTGCTAACTGGCCCAGAGGTGAGAATGTTACTAAGTCTTCTTCCAGTCCTGATGCTACACTCATCCTCATAAAGTCCAGCCTCTCAAATGATGTGTTCCACATAAAGATTGAAAAGGTAGTATAGATATAGGATCCATTCCTGATGCACACTTTCTCTGATTTAAAACTATTCAGTGTTTCCTTGCTCTGTTCTGACGATTTCCTCCTGGTTCAAATAGAGGTTTCACATGAGCACAATTAGGTGTTCTGTTATTCCCATTCTTCTCAAGGTTAGCCACAATTTGTTGTGACTCACACAGTCAAATGCCTTTGCATAGTCAATGAAGCACAGATAGACATTCCTTTGGTATTTTCTCCTTTCAGCCAAGATCCGTCTGACATTGGTGATAACGTTTCTATTATCAAGGCTGTAGTTCAGTCCATTAACTGGGTTATTATCTTTCTAGACTGTCAACCCCCAAGGGTCCATCTAGTTCTTTATTGATATCAGGATTATTTTTCACAATGAAAGACCTGGTCATGGAGTGGCTTCTCAGCAGAACAAACTTCTGACTCCTCTGACTTCCAAGATCTCAGATGTTCTTGGATCTGTTTCTCCCTTATTTTAAACTATAAGAGTGAAGTACCTATCGAGATGCCTGCAGTGCTTGCAGTTTGACGTGCTTTGTCTCTATATGACATTTCTTTCATTGTGCACTCTTTCATGCTTCAAAAATCAACTCAAGTGCTTCTGGGATAGTGAAGTTAAGGGTAATCACATCAATGATGAAGACAGTGGGAAATTTCAGTGCAAGCTCATCTAAAGACATTCAAATTAAAAGCCCAACAATGACAAAACAAAACCACCAACCAAATCACCAACAGTTAATTATATAAAGCATATCTCCAATTTCCTCCAGCACACAGGCAATCTTCCAATTCTGGTTTTCTCTACTTGTATCTTTCAGATAAAAATGTTCTTCCTATTAGGAAATCTTCCACCAATCACAAAACACCCACAACCAATGAGTGTCAGAGGGCACTCTTACTTAATAGCTTTCATGATCACTGCGTGAAGATGCTCTCTGAACATGCGCAAGGAGTGCCATTTAAATTCTATTGCTACATGTCATAAATTGATCCCATCTGTAATCCTCTCCCATTCACTGAATTTAGGAGTGAACCACTTAGGCATCACCCATTCCAACTCATTCATTTCACTGCCCAAGAAACTGGAACATGTGATTGGTTTTCCTAACTACATTAGTTACTGAAGTTATAAGGTCAGAACCAAACTCTCTGAAATGCTGCCTTTTCCCATGTTACCACAACAGTTGAAGTGAAGCTGCAGCTTAGAACTGGGATACTATTTAAAATATTAGAATACAAAAAAATAAAAACAAAAACAAAAAAACCCTCAAACACAATTCTCCAAGTGGAGATGTTACCGAGTCTCTCAGAAAAGCAACGGCTAGGCCTTTGCTATAGTCCCTGAATGTCCATCCTTAGGCAGTCCTACAGTCCTGACGGAATTAATTCAGTTTTGTTTCTCCCTCTTGCTAGAATGGAAACCTCCTCAGGGCACATATTAGAGGCCCCAACCCAGGGCAACTGCTTGAAAAATATCAGGAAGTCAACAGAAATTTTGAATAGACAATTGACTACATAAACCTAGCATAAATTCTAAGAAATTCTTTTATAGGTGTGTGGGATATGGATGTAGGAGCCACTTTATTAAACACTTTTATTTTATTAAACATTTAACATAAATTTCTCACACATGGATGTATACATATTTACACTTGGAGATCTGATCAAATTGTAAAATCTGTAGGGGGTTTTTTGTCATTGTAAGAATAAATATTTTTTGCAAAGTGTTCTTATTATGACACATTTCTAATTTGAGAATGAACAAAATTTCATGCATTTTTAATACAAGATGGTGCTAGAAATTTAAGAGATCCAGTAATCTATTAACTGTTGGTTTTACTAGAAGGAGATGTGGGATAAAACAGATCCCTTAAAACTAACCAGTGCAAGGATATTGGTTTGTTTATAAATTCTGAGGCATGAGGCATTGATTATAAATTTTAGTCTTCTCTGCATTCTCTGTGCTAAGTTAAATGCTATAGGGTGACACTTCAAAAAAGTTGCAAATAAAATAATGAGATTCCATCCTCCTAACTATTGAATCAAAGAAAAGTAAGCAGTAAGGGAAAAGAGAGGGTGAAAACAAGGGGAAGAACCATGGGAAATGTACCTCTGTGTTATTCAAGGTCTCAGTCAGAGGTTCCTAGATTTCAGATGTGTGTGTTTTTGTATACCATCAAGTCAGAACTGACCTATAGCTGACCCTCTGGTGAGTTTTCAGAGACAGTTAATGCCCATGGGAGGATATTGCCTATCTTTCTCCCACTGAGCAACTGGTGATTCAAACCACATGCCTTTGAGATTGCAGTGTACCTTCTTACCACTAGGCCATGAGAGCTACCCTCCAAAATGTGTAGACTTGGGAAATAAAGACTTTACAGAATCATCCAGGGTCTTGGAGAATATAATTGAACTATCATTTTCTACTTCATTAATAAAAGGCATACGTTATCCCATCAGAATTTGGAAACATAAAATGATTAAGACTAGTTATACTACTCAAAGCCACAAAACCATGAAAAATCACCCTTGTGAGAGCTGTTGAATAACAGCTGAGCCTGCCCTCTGCATATCTCTGGAATACAAACCAACGGAATGATATTTCAACATTGCACTCTATTGCATATTAAATATCAAATGCTCCCTCATGCTGACTGTAAGTGGGCTACATTGATTTCTTCCTCTGAATCCACCGGCATACCACTAATGAAGCCTGCCTCTGTGGACTTTCACTGCATGTGTTAAATGTGTGCATGGGAGGAAGACACGATATTAGAGGTCTTAGCCCCTTGAACAGTTTGTGGATAAAAGCATGTGCTCTTGGAATACAGACGTATGCCCTTTCCCAAATATTTTACCAAAATCCGTATGTTGTTGTTGTTAGGTGCCCCTGAGTTACCTACAACTTGTAGCATCCCAATGAACAACAAATCTGACATTTTCTCTATCCTGCACCATCCACACCATTTCTGACCTGCTTCCCCAGCGTGTTGTTCTTTTCTAAAGACTAGCACCTCCTAACAACATGCCCAAAGTGTGTGAGATGAAGTTTCACTATCCTGGCCTCTAAGGAGCACCTTGACTGCACTTTGTCCAAAACAGACCTGTTTCTTATTTTGGCAATCCATGGAATATCCAATACTTTCTTCCAACCCACAACCCAAAAGCACTGATTCTTAGTCTGTTACTCTTATTCACTGTCCATCTTTCATATGCATAGGAAGTACTTGAAAAGACTATGGGTTGAGTCAGATACACTTTAGTTTTTAAAGTGACATCATTGCTCTTTCGCACTTTTGAGAGGTTCTTGACAGCAGATTTTCTTAATTGCAACACGTCTTTTGATTTCTTGACTGATGGAACTCTGGATGTTGATTGTAGATTAACATAAAATGAAACCATCGGCAATTTCAATTTTTTATCCATATATTACAGTGTTGCTACTGGCCCAGTGGTGAGGATTTTTGTTTTCTTGATGATGAAATGTAATCCATATTAAAGGTTATAGTCTTTTTATCTTCTGCAGCAAGTCAGATAAATTTTCACTTTCTGCATGCAAGGTTGTGTCATTTGCATGATTGGCATCTTATGCCACATCCTTCTTCAAATAATATAGCTTCTTGAATGATTTGCTCAGCATACAGATTGAATAGCATTGCAGCCACATGTTTACATTTTATCAGGGAGAGTTTGCACTTACAATTTTTAAATAAAAATTTATATAATTGTGATTTTTTACACAATATTCTTCCCAGTTAATTATTCTCCATTCATTCATTGTTGTATATTTTCCTTTCTGCCCACCCCTCCCCGTCTAGTTTTCTTTTCTCTTTAAAAAGAAAATAAAATTCTTTCAATGTTATACAATCCTCCCTTCCCCAAGTCCACAGTTCACTTTACTAAGCATTTCTTTTTCTGGAATCTTGTCCTGAAAATAATAGCTAATCATATATTCTTTTAAGCAGTAATGTCCCTCATCTGTAGTATTTCTTATAATAATGAAGTATGCATTATTTATACATTATTTATGCCTCTTTTCTTTGGCTCCTCCTAACTGCAATGTCAGTCTCATTTTACAACAATGGCATTATGCCATATTTGTCCTTTTGTGACTGAGATATTTCACTTAGCATAATGTTATCCAGGGTCACCTATTTCATGAGTTCTTGTTTTTCAATGCAGCACAGTATTCCATTGTGTGAATATGCCACAGCTTCTCTATCCATTCGTTTGTTGATGTACACTTGGGTTGTTTCAAACTCTTTGCTATTGTGAACAAAGAAGCAATAAACATAGGTGTGCATATATCTGCTTGCGTGGCAGTTCTGGTTTCTTTAGGTTATATTTCCAGTAGTGGAATTGCTGGGTCAAATGGTATTTCTATTTGCAAAATTTTGAGAAAGCACCATACTGCTTTCCATAGTGGTTGCAACATTTTACACTTTCACCAACAGTGAATAAGGGTTGCAGTTTCTCCACAACCTCACCAGCATTTGTTGTTTGCTGCTCTGTGGAATTTTACTATTCTAACTGGGGTGAGATGATATGCCATAGTTGCTTTGATTTGCATCTCTCTTATAATTAGAGATTTTGAACACTTTTTCATGTATTTTGCCATCTGAATGTCTTTTTTGGTGAAGTGTCTATTCATATCCTATGCCCATTTTGCAACTTTATCTTGTGGTGCTCCAGTATTCAATACATTCCAGATATAACTCCCTTATCAGACATGTCATTGCCAAATATTTTTTCTCAGTCTGTGGCTTCCCTTTTTACCCTGTTGGAGAAGGTATTGAATGTGCATAGGGATTTGATTCTATTTTATCCTCTCCTGGTTGTAGGTTTTCCAGGATGTTTGGAAGACTGTTTATGTTGTGAATTAGGACTTCTAGAGTTCTTCCAAGTTTTTCTCTAATGAAGTTTATAGTCCTTGGTTTTAGTCTGAGGTCCTTAATCCACTTCAAGTTGGTTTTTGTGTGTGAGGTGTGGATCTTAGTTTTCTACTGATAGTTTTCCAATTTTGTGAAGACCATTTGTTAAAAAGGCTTTCATTTGCCCACTTAACTGTTTTCATCTCCTTGTCAAAAATCAGTTGACCATAGGTAGATGGGCTGATTTCTGGGTTCTCAGTTCTATTCCATTTTTCTATATGTCTGTCATTGTACCATTACCACATTGTCTTGACCATCACGGCAGTGTAGTAAGTAGGATTTGAAGTCAGGGAGTGAGATGCCTCCTACCTTGTTTCTTTTTTTAATGAATGCTTTGCTTATTTGGTGTCTCTTTCCATTCTAAATGAAATTGGAGAGTGCCTTTTCTATCTCATTGAGGAATGGAATTGGTATTGTATTGAG
This sequence comes from Elephantulus edwardii, assembly GCF_000299155.1. Lineage (NCBI taxonomy): Eukaryota > Metazoa > Chordata > Mammalia > Macroscelidea > Macroscelididae > Elephantulus > Elephantulus edwardii. The sequence goes on along the minus strand of NW_006399766.1, from coordinate 911,901 downwards.
ATTGCATTGAATATGAAAATTGTCTTTGGTAGTACTGTTATTTTCACAGTATTGAGTCTTCCTATCCATGAGCAAGGTATATTCTTCCATTTTTCCAGGTCTCTTTTTGTTTCTTGTAGTAATGTTTTGTAATTTGCTTTTAATAGGCCCTTTGTGTTTCTGATTAAATTTACTACCAAGTATTTAATCTTGTAATTAGCTACTGTGAATGGTATTAGTTTTCTTAGCTCCAGCTCGGTATTTCCTTTTTACCATAGAGAAATCCAACTGAATTTTTGTATGTTGACCTTGAATCCTGCCACATTGCTGAATTGGTCAACTATGTCCAATAATTTTCTAGTTGAGTCTTTAGGGTTTTCTAAGTATACTGTAATATCATTTGCATAGAGAGATAATTTTACCTCCTCTTTGCCAGTTTGGATACCTCTTATTTCCTTCTCTCGTCTTATTGCTATTGCTAAGACTTCCAATACAATATTGAATAGGAGAGGTGATGTGGGCACCCTTGCCTCGTTCCTGTTCTCAAGGGGAATGCCTTTAATCTCTCTCCATTGAGAACAGTGTTGGTTCTCGGGTTTGTGCATATACTTTTTACTATGTTGAAGAAATTCTCCTCTAATCCTTTTTTGCTGAGTGTTTTAATCAGGAAAGGGTGTTGGATTTTGTCGAAGTCCTTTTCTGCATCAGTTGATAGGATCATGTGTTTCTTGTTCTTTGCTCTGTTAATGTGATGAATTATATTGTTTGTTGTTCTTGTGTTGAATCATCCTTGCACACCAGTTATGAATCCCACTTGGTCATGGTAAATTATTTCTTTGATATATCATTGGATTTGATTGATCAGGATTTTATTCAGAATTTTTGCATCTGTGTTCATGAGAGATATTGGCTTATACTTTTCTATTTTGGTGGTGTTTTTATCTGACTTTGGTATCAAGGATATGTTTGCTTTGTAGAAAGAGTCTGGCAGAATTCCATATTTTTCTATTTTCTGAAATAGTTTATGTAGAATTGGTGACAGTTCTCTGAATGTTAGATAAAATTCACTTGTAAAACTATCTGGTCCACGGATTTTTTTTTCTGGAAGTTGTTTTATTAGCTTTTCAATTTCTTCTTTTGTAATGGTTCAGGTGTTCAATTTCAGTTAGTGTTAGTTTAGGTAGGTTATGAATTTCTAAATATTTGTTCATTTCTTCTAGGTTTTCATATTTGTTTGAGTACAATTTTTATATGATATTCCATTTTTAGCCTTTTTATTTTGTATGGTTCTGTTGTGACATTGCCAGTTTCATCTTTTATTCAGATTATTTGTGTCTTTTCTTTCCTTTGATAGTTTTGCAAATGGTTTGTCCATTTTATGGACCTTTTCAAAGAATCAACTTTTAGTTTTGTTGATGGCTTCAATTGTGGTTTTTTTTTCTGTTTTCTATTTAATTTATTTCTGCTCTAATTTTTAGAATCTCAGGTTTTTTAGAGAGTTTCGGGTTTCCTTGATGCTCTTTTTCAATTTTTTGGAGATGTTACTGTATTGAAAAGAATTGGAAGACACAGAAGAATTTCATGAAGCAACATATGAGCAAGAGCCTATGGTGATGAAAGAAGAAGTTCAGGCTGCTTTGAAGGAAATGGCAAAAAATAAGGCTCCAGGAATA
>NW_006399766.1:903342-908904 GCF_000299155.1 Elephantulus edwardii | reverse complement strand
CTGGGATAATCAGGATAGGAGTGTCAGAGACAGTGCGATTGGCACAGGACAGAGCAGAGTTTAGGGCTGTTGTACATAGGGTTACTATGAGTCGCAAGCGACTTGACGGCACATAACAAGAACAACAATAACTCGTTGGGTTTGCAAGTCAATAGTCATTTTTTTCCTGCCTTTTGATGTGTTTGCTTGTTCTTATAAATGTACCTCTGATTACTGCTTTGTCTGTTTCCCAGAGGTTTTGGTAAGTGGTGTTTTCATTGTCATTTTTTTTCAATAAACTTTTTAATTTCATTTTTTATTTCTTCTAATACCCATTTATGTTCAGGAAAGTGTTCTTCAGCTCCCAAATGTATGGTTTTTTCTCCTTTTCCCTCTTGTTATTAATTACTAATTAGTATTGTGATCTGAGAAGATGCTTTGTATTATTTCTATATTTTTAAAAATGTTTTCATGCTTGCCTTGTGACCTTAAATGTGATGAACTCTGGAGCATATTACATGCATATGTGAGAAGAAGGTATACTGTGCTTTTTTTGGGGGGGTGCATTATCCTATAAATATCTATGAGGTTGAGTTAGTTTATAGTATGGTTTCATTCTTCAGCATCTTTCTTGAGTTTCTTTCTGGTAGTTCTGTCTTGTTTGAGAGAGGTGTACTGAAGTCTCCAACTAATATAGTAGTGTTGTCTATCTCCTTTTTCAGTTCTGTTAATGTTTGTTTTATCTACTTTGCAGGTCTTTCATTGGGTGTATAAATATTTATTATTGTTATGTCCTTTTGTTCTAATGACCCTTTCAGCATTATGCAGTAATCTTCCTGGTCCTTTGGGATGGTTTTTGCATTAAAATTTATTTTATCAGAGATTAATATAGCTATTCATGCTTTTTTCTGGTTGCCATTTGCTTGGTATATTTTTTTCCTACCATTTTATTTTTAGTCTTTCTTTATCTTCATTTTTCGAGTGTGTCTCTTGTAGACAGCATATTGATGGATTTTGGTTTTATCTGCTACTCTTTTTCTCTTCAGTGGTGCATTTAAACCATTCACATTCAGTGTGATTGTTGAGAGGCAAGGTGTTATTGCTATCATTTTGTTGAGTTCTTCTTGTTGTTGTTGCTAGTTACGTTGATCCATCGTCCCTTCTGTGGCACCTCTGTAAGAAGGATGTATGTCTGTTTTTCCTGCAGTGCTGGTCTTGTTTTTACATATTCCTTTAGGTTTTGTTTTCCTATGAATATCTTGATCTCTCCTTCATATTTGATGTACAGTTTTGCTTGGTACAGTATTCTTGGTTGACATTTGTGTTCCTCGAGTGTTCTATATATGTCACTCCACTGTCTTCTTGCTCACATGGTTTCTGCTGAGAAATCAGAACTTAATCTTATTTGCTCTCCCTTATAGGTTACTTTTTCCCTCCCTCACTGCTTTCAGAATTTTCTCCTTATCTTTGGTTCTGGAAAATTTGACTATGATATGACTTGGCACTTTTCTTTTGGTGTCTATTCTAGATGGTGTTTGCTCAGCTTCTTGAATATATAGTCTCTCATTCTTAATTATGTATGGGAAGCTTTCTTCTAGTAATTCTTCCACAACTTTTAGGTGCCTTTATTTGTTTCTTCCTGTTCTTGGATTTCAATGATGGGCATATTATTGATCTTGATTATATCCCAAATTATTCTTAGGTTTTCTTTTTTCCTTTCTTTTTGATTCTGCTTTTTGCTCTAGTAGATCAGTGGTGACAATTCTACCTTCTATTTCAGTGGTTCTGTGTTCCATCTCTGTTCATGTGTCCTTCCATCATGTTGACAGCACCTCAAACATTGATCCTCATATTTTGGATTGTGATTTCTTGTTTTTCCAGAGTGTCTAATGCCTCCTTTGTTTTATCTTTTTGGATTGTATTGTTTTGGATTTTCTTTTTAAAGCTCATCCTGATTTTTGCTTATAGTGTCCTCTAATTCTTCAAGTTTGTTTTCTACCCATTAAAAATATTCAATCATTGTTCTTTTAAATTCTATATCAGAAAGTTTTATCATACTATCTGGCTTCAGGAAATCCATTGATACTGTGTCACTTTTGAGGGGTGTGTAACACCTTGCTTTGCACTTGTGCAGGGTATGAAGTAGCCTCCTTCTTACATGACATTGCTGTGGTAGATTTTTTTCTTGCCTAAGGCGATAACAGTCTCTCGATCTTAAGTCATTGTTCCAGAAATGGTGGGCCAGTTATGTGACATGTGATTCTCTTGGAACTTTAGTGTCTGTGAAAGCAGTCTCTTCTGTTTATAACTGTTGCAGTTTGGTCAGAATGAAACATTCTGGACTAAAGGCAGTTGTTTGTCTGTTCATGAGGAGATACAAGGTGAAGTGTAGAGGCACGGGTGCAGGGTGGGCACAGGTCCAGGGTGGGCATGGGTAAAGGGCACATGGGTGCAGAGCGGGAATGGGCACAGGGCATGGGCATTGCTGTAGGGCATGGGCACAGGGACAGGGCAGGCATGGGTCCAGGACATGCATGCCGACTCTTGTTGATTGGGCACATGTGGGGACCTTATTCAAATTCCAATTGTCTGAGTTACTTTCTGGCTGGACCGCTCGTTCCATGTTTCACCCCTGGCCTGGCTTGGTCCCCTCCTCCAAGAGTTTGTTTTTATGAGGATTCCTCATAATGTCAGACCTATGTCCACTGTGGGAACATAATTCTAAAAATATCTTGATTGAATAGACTTCAATAATGCATGTGCTTTCTTTTAAATTATCACATAACCCCCTGAACCTCAAACTAAGCTAAATGTTACCATTAGCTAATTTTCAGAAGTAGATTATCAGTCCTTTCTTCATAGTTGATATGAGTCTGGAACTTGTTCTGCTGACACTTGTCCACTACGTGTGACTGTACTGGTATTTGAAATACCAGGGATATAGCTTCTTGTTTCATGTTAAGATTCAAGCCTCCACAATATAACAAATGGATAGACATTGAGTTGATAGCCTGTCATGATCATATCACCGGTTCACTCACAGTCCCATTTATATGCTTTCTAGGCTTTCTCAGCACCTGGTGGTGATGATGGAGTTGAAGGAAAGTGATGAGTGCTCTAGCAGAGAATGGGAAGTCATAGATTATTGAGGGTAATTTTTCTTTGTGTGTGCTTCATTTTAAGGTCCTTGCATGATGCAAATAGTTGTGCTTGACTGTGAACTTAAAGACTGGTATTCTGAACTAAATCAGTGGAGCCAAGGAAGCAAGGCCTGGCAAGAGATCTTTTTCTAGTGCAATTACAAACAAATCTCACAATATAGTCCATAAAAAATTGCTAAATCCCAGTTTGATGAATAGTGACTAGTGTTGTAAAAGGCGCTGGGAGTTCATGTAAGGTGCAACTTTTATCTGCAAGTTCTGCTGAAACTTTTCCCACCAACTATTGGATCATTCACAAGTGATCCAACTTCTATTTGTAAGTCTTAAGTCTGAGACCTTTAAATTATTGAGGAACATTGATGTTAGTCTGAGGACTAATATATGCCTGATTCAGCTCTTGGTCTTCTGAATCACTTGTTCTGCATTTGAGAGCTTGACAGTGAATAAGAATGACAAAAGAAGAATTAATGCCTTTGAATTGTGGTGCTCAGAGAGAGTACTCAATATCTCATGGACTGCCAAAATTACAACAGATATATCATGGAAAAGGTGCAACCAGAGTGCTCCTTGGAAGTGAAGATAGTGAAGCTTTGTCTAACATACTTTGTGCATGTTAGGAGAGGTTAGTCCTTGGAAACAGACACTATGATTGGAAAAATATAGGACCAGTGAAAGTGAGGAAGACCTCCAACAAGGTGGATTAACATGGTGACATGACTGCAGTGATGAGCTCAAGTGTATCTGAGATGATGAATATGGCACAGAAGAGGAAAGGGTTCAAGTCTGTTGCTCACAATGTTGCTAAGAGTTGTACTTTATTTGACAGTACCTACCAACAACAAAACTTTTCCCAAACACGTGATAGAGATTTTGAAACTGGATGGAAGTGAAGAATGCTCGGAAAGGAATTGATCACTGACAGTAATTTTTGTTTGCATGCACTGCATTTGAAATCTTTGCATGAAATAAACAGTTCGTGCTTCACTACAAACCTAAAGATTGGTGGTCTGAACCAACACAGTGAGCCTGAGGCAATCAATCTCTTTTCACTGCATTTAGAGCTGTCTCACAATAAAGGCCAAAAAGAAAATCTCGATACTGTAATCTTATGAATAGTGACTGGGAAAGTACAACTATTAATCTCTCCCTTTCTGGAGTGAATAAGAATGAAGAAAATCAAAGACACAAAGAAACAATTACTCCGTAGACTTAACAGTCCATTAATATCTCAGGCTTTGGCATGGACTGAGCTCCAAAATGGACTGAGCTCTGGCACAGACTGAGCTCCTCCATAAAAAATACCATGGCATATTATAAAGAAAACTATCAGGGCATATCATACTCAAATTTGCCAGAACTAAAGGTAAGGAGAGAATTCTGAATGCAGCTAGGAAAAAAACCGAAGAGTAACCTAGAAGGGAGAGCAAATAAGTTTAAGTGCCAATTTCTTACCAGACAGCATGTGAGCAAGAAGATAGTAGAATGACATATATCAAACACTCAAAGAGTAAAACTGTCAACCAAGAATATTTTTCCCAGCAAAATTTTCCATCAAATTTGACAGAGATATCAAGATATTCTCAGAAAATCAGAACCTAGTGGAGTTTGTAAAAACCAGTATTGCAGGAAAACCTGAAAGAAGTCCTACTTACAGAGAAGCCTCAGAAATCAGGAAAGACCAAAGGAACTAGAAACAACACCAAAAATAACAAAATTATGGCAACAAAGCTTTGTTTCTCCACTTCACCAAAGAAAACATTCATATGGCGAACAAACATGAAAAAGTGCTCAAAATCCCTAGCTTTAAGAGAGATGCAAATCAAAATAACTATGAGATATCATCTTACCCCAGTAAGATTAGCAAAATTCCAGAGAGCAGCAAACAACAAATGCTGGTGAAGTTGTGGTAGTCAATATGAGGCCACCAGCTGCTCCACAGGACCGAAATAGGCAATCTCCTCCCCCTGACTGCCTCTGTAAACTCGCTAGAGGGTCAGCTATAGGTCATTTCCAACTATACAGTACGCAACAACAACAAATGGCAGCCAAAAAAAAGCAGGAGTATCAATATTAATCAATCAACATTAATTAATTAATCAACATTAATTAATTAATCAACATTAATTAATTAATCTACCTGCATTAGTCGGAAAATCAAAAGGGCCAAACTCATTCAGCATTTCTTAAGCTCAAGGGACGGAGGAGCAAATTCAAACCTCGAGTTGCTACAATCAAGGATGCTTTAGGCAGAATATTAAATGATCCAGGAGGTATCAAGATGGAAGGAATATACTGAGTGATTGTACCACAAGGAATTGGCAGATAGAGAAGAATTTAATGAAATAGCATTTAAGCCAGAGCCTATGATGATGAAGGAAGAAGTTCAAGCTGCTTTGAAGGAAATAGCAAAAAATAAGGCCCC
>NW_006399766.1:883894-902094 GCF_000299155.1 Elephantulus edwardii | reverse complement strand
GACTGGGGTACTCGGGATGGGTGTGTCAGAGACAATGAGATTGGCACAGGATAGAGCAGGGTTTAGGGCTGTTGTACATAGGGTCGCTATGAGTTGTAAGCAATGCAATGGCACATAACAGCAAAAACATCATCAATATTAATCGCTGATGAAATAGATTTTAGCAAAAAAATCATCAAAAATGGCAAGGGAGGTTCAATAGAATAGAGAACATAAACATAATAAATATGCACCAAATTATGTTTTTGTTGTTGTTATGTGCCATTGAGTTGCCTGTGACTCATAGTGACACTACATACAGCAGTCCTAAACCCTGCTCTATCCTGTGCCAATCTTATTGTCTCTGACACACCTATCTCCATTACCCCAGTCATTGAATTAATCATCTCATCAATGGTCTTTGTCTCCTATTCTGTCTCTCCATCCTCCCAAGCATAACTGCCCCCTCTAAGGACTGGCCCCACCTAGCAACATGTCCGAAGTATGTCAGACAAAGCTTCAGAAAACACAAAGTAAATGTTAACAGAATTGAAAAGCGAAATAGACAACACCACAATAGTAATAGGTGACTTCAATACACTATTCTCAAGAAAAGACAGAACTACCAGAAAGAAACTTAAGAAAGATGCAGAATTAAACCATACAATATACCAACTCAATCATATATTTATACACACAAAAATCCACCCCCAAAAAGTGCATGCAGTAGTCTTCTTCTCCAATGTGCATGGAGGATTCTCTAGAATAGATCATATTTTAAAACTATAGAAATAATGCAAAGCAACTTCTCAGACCATAATGCTACAAAATTACAAATTAATTACACAATGATAAAAGAGGAAAAAACCATACATGTGATAGCTGAACAACACCCTTCTTAAGTATGAGTGGGTAATAGAAGAGATAAAAAATTAAATAAAAATTTTTCTTAAAATGAATGATAATGAAAACATAACCTACCAAAACCTCTGGGGAACATAAAAAACAGTAGAGGTTGATTTATAGCAATAAATAAACACATCAAAAGGAAAGAAAAATGATAATTGATTCTTTAACGTAACATCTCCAACAAGTTGAAAAAGAACAGCAAGATAATCCATCAACTTCTTAAAGAAATATACTATAAACTTAGGGCAGAAATAAATAAAATAGAAAACAGAAAAACAACTGAAACCATCAATAAGACTAGGAGTTGATTCTTTGGAAAGTTCAATAAGATCGACAAACCACTAGCCAAACTAACAAAGGAAAAGAGAAAAAGATATAAATAATCTGAATAAGTGATGAAAGGGGTAATATCACAACAGAACCAAATGTAATAAAAAGGTTAATAATGGAATATTACAATAAACTATTCTCAAATAAATATGAAAACCTCTAATAAAGGAACAAATATTTAGAAGCTTACAACCCACCTGAACTGACACAGACAGAAGTAGAATACTTGAACAGACCCATTAGAAAAGAAGATATTGAACAGTTATTAAAACACCTTCCAACAACAAAAAACCTCTGGACCAGATGGTTTTATTATTGCTTTTTCCCCTAAACATTCAGAGAGAAACTATCACCAATTCTACATAAAGTATTACAGAAAATAGAAAAACGATAGATTTCTTTCCAACACATTCTACAAAGCAAATATATCCTTGGTACCAAAGTCAGGTAAAGACACTACCAAAATAGAAAACTGTAAGTTGATGTGTCTCATGAACATATATGCAAAAAATCATCAACAAAATCCTGGCCATCATCCAACAGTATATAAAAAAATAATTCACTCTGACCAAGAGGGATTAATATCAGGTATGCAAGAGTAGTTCAACATAAGAAAAATGATCATTATAATTCATCACATTAACAAAGCAAAGAACAAGAACCACATGATTCTATCAATTCATGTATAGAAGGCCTTTGACAAAATCCAACACCCTTTCCTGATTAAAACATTCAACAAAGTAAGAATAGAGGGTGAGTTCCTCAACATAGTAAAAAATACATACACAAAACCAAGAGCCAAGTTTGTTCTCAATGGAGAGAGGTTAAAGACATTCCTTATGAGAACAGGAACAAGGCAAGGATGCCCAAGATCACATACCTCTTCTATTTAATACTGTATTTGGAAGTCTTAGAGATAACAATAAGGCAAGAGTAGGAAATAAGAGGTATCCAAATTGTCAAAGAGTAGGTAAAATTAACTATACAAGCAGATAACATGATCACATACTTAGAAAACCCTAAAGACTCAGTGAGAACACTACTGGACCTAGTGGACCAATGCAGCAATGTGACAGGATACAAGGTCAACATGCAAAAATCAACTTGAATTCTCTACAGTGATAAAGAGAATACAGATATGGAGCTAAAAAAATAATACCCATCACATTAACTAATCACAAGATTGAATATTTGGGAGTAAATATAAATTGAAACACAAAAGACCATTCAAAGAAAATTACAGAACGTTACTATAAGAAACAAAAGAGTACTGGAGAAATAAAAAGAAAAATGTACCATTGTCCTGGATAGAAAGACTCGATATTGTGAAAAGGACAATTCTACCAAAAACAAGTTCAATGCAATCCCAACACAAATAACAAATCTATTTTTCAAGAAGATGGAAAATGCAATTTCCAATTTCACTTGGAATGGAAAGAGACAACAAATTAGTAAAGCATTTCTGAAAAAGAGAAACAAGGTAGGGGGCATCTCACTCTCTCATCTTAAATCCTACTACATAGCCATAGTGGTCAAGACAGAGTGGTACTGGTACAGTAACAGATCAATGGAATAGAATCGAGAACCCAGAAATCAGCTTATCTATGTATGGTCAACTGATTTTCAGGTAATTGAGGAAATGAAAGCTTCTTTAACAAATGGTGTTGGCAAAATTGGAAAATTCAAGCAAAGGCCCACCCCTCACACCATAGACAAAAACTAACTCAAAGTGGATCCAGGACCTAGAAGGACAATAAACTTCATCAGAGAAAAGCTTGGAGGAACTCTAGAAGCCATAATCCACAATATGAATAGTTTTCCAAACATCTTGAAAACCTACAACCAGGAGAGAATAAAAGAAATGACTGGGACCTTCTAAGAATCAAATCCTTATTCATGTAAAAAAAATCCCCAACAGAGTAAAACAGAAACCCACAGACTTGGGGGTGGGGAGGAAATTGGTAATTATATATCTGGTAAGAGACTCACATCTAAAATTTCTAGAATATGCACGCCGACACCTCAACAAGGAAAAGGTAAACAATCCAATCGCAAAATGGGAACAGGATACGAATAGATATTGCACCAAGGAAGACATTCAGATTGCAAACACATGAAGAAATGTTCAAAATACCTAGCTTTCAGAGAGATGCAAATAAAAACAACTACAAGATATCATCTAACCCCAATAACAATAGCAATATTCAGTAGGACAGCAAACAACCAATACTGGTGAGGCTGTGGAGATATTGGAACCTTTATATACTGCTGGTGGGAGTGTAGAATGGTGCAACTACTATGAAAGGCTGTCTGGAGCTTTCTCAAAAAGTTGGAAATAGAAATATCATTTGACACAGCAATGTCGCTACTAGGAATATACCCTAAAGAAACCAGAGCTTCCACCAAAACTGATATATACACACTCATGTTTATTGCTCCTTTACTCACAACAGCAAAGAGATAGAAGCAACCCAAGTATTCATCAGCAAGTGAATGGAACTCATAAAATATTATACAACATGGATGACCCTAGAGGACAATATAATGAGTTGAATATCAGTCACAAAAGGACAAATACTGCATAACACCACTGTTATAAAACAAGTCTGACATAGGGTTCGGAGGGAAACTAAGACAAGGGGGTAAATAATGAACACTGCAGTGGAACAGATGGAGGTAGAACTGTTTAAAGTAATATATGATGGCCACGTTTGCTGTGAGAATGAAGAACATTCTCAGCAACCAGATTGTTGACATTCCAGGAATGTCACCATTACTATGAAGTCATCATGAAAGGTACATGGGGAACCTTGTGTGGGATTTCAACCACATCAATGTACAGCTCAGTCTCCTTGGAAAGAAGAGACTTCCTGTTGGCAAATGGTCAGGGAACAGCAAGGAAGTGGCTACTGTTCACACCACCTGTAGCTGTGTATGGAACGTCATCACGGGTGTTACACTGACCATTTGTTACAAGATGAGGTCTGTGTATGCGCATTTCCCCATCAATGTTGTGATTCAGCAGAGTGAATCTCTGGTTGAAATTCGGAACTTCTAAAAAAGTTTGAATGAGATCAGACATTGCTTGTTCATTATCTCAAGCCTTGAAAGACAAGTTAATTCTTGAAGGAAATATCATTGAGCTTGTATAAAATTCAGCTGCTTTCTCTCAGCAAACTACAACAGTTAAAAACAAAGATACCTGAAAATTTTTGGATGGTATCTATGTCTCTGAAAAAGGAACTGTTTAGAAGGCTGATTAGAAATAGTTAGGAGTTTTACAGCTACAGAAAATACATCTGATTGTTGCAATAAAATTCTATTAACTTGAAAAAAACAAAAAAGGAATATACGACTAGGTATTATGGGGGAAGGTGTGATGGAAGAGGGAGAAAATTATGCAACATTGAATAATTTTTTTTCCACAAAAAGTGGACTGGGAGAGATAAAGAGGAAAATGTGCAACAGTGAATGAATGAAAATCCAAATTTTCTGCAAACTTTTTTAAAAATCACATTTAAAAAGAGATCATATAAATCAATTTTTAGAAAAAAATTGAGGCTCTGAATCACTGAGATAATAAGAATTAGATGATTCCTGGCTACATCACTCATTGTTTTAGATAGTTTACAACTTGAGTAAATTGTCAAGTTGCAAGGTGAATACAATGATGAATTAAAATAAAAGGCTTAGGGCTTTGTTCCAGGAAGCCTACTTTCTGGCATCCATCATCAGGGTGCTTGTATGTCACAGTGAGGGAGTTATCCTGGAAGGGTAGAGGGACCACTTTTATGCCTATTTCTGATATTTCTCTCTATTTCAGATTTTTGTCTTGCTTGTTTTTTCCCAAAATCAAAGTATATGTTTAGCCAAAAGGAGCTACAAAGTGTCACAACCATATTGCATTATTATTTCAAAATCAAACAGATTTGGGAGCTTGGGAAAGGATGTTGCACTCCTTGTATGAAACAAGGAGACAGACTGCATTGCTTGCTTCTTTGTAAGATATGAGTTGAAATGGCCATGGAGGAACAGAATCCTCCATGAAAATTTCTTAGGCCTCTTTGAGTCTATTAAATGAAAATTTTTGATGACCCTAACATGCTGTTTGTTCCTCTTTCCTCAGGCTTCCCAGAGAAAATTATATCTAGCAATTGGTATATTCACACAATGGGATATTATGTAGCAATGGAAAACGAGGAACTCACGAAATAGTGTACAAAATGAGTGACTGTGGAGGACATTATGTTAAGTGAAATATCTCAGTCACAAAAGGACAAATACTGCATAATGCCACTGTTATAAAACAGGACTGACATTGGCTTTGGGGGGAAACTAAGAAATGAGGGGATAAATAAAGTACACTGCATTGACGCAGATGAGGGAGAGAACTGTTTAAAAGGAATATATGATTAGGTATTATTTGCATGACAAGAGTCCAAAATAAGAGTTACATAGTAAAGTGGACTAGGATTTTTTTCTTTTCAAAGAGAAAAGCAAACTTGGGAGGGAGGAGTGGGCAGGGTGGAAAATGTGCAACAATGAATGAATGGAAATCCAAGTTCTCTATAAACTTTCATTAAAATATCAGTTAAAAAAACCCCAAACCTATTCTTAAGAAGATTTTTCAATTCAGGCAGAATAGATTCAAGATCCCATATTGGTTCTGTGAACTTGCTTTCATTTTCTTTAGTCTTAATCATGAAGACCACATGAGTGGTCTGTTGCACAGTCAGAACCTGGTCTGATTTTTTTCCACAGATGCAGCCAATTTGCAGTCCACCAGTGAGGTCCTTGGGTAAACTCACCATTTGTGTTTTTCAGAAAAGGCATTTATGATGAATAAATCATTGGGCGCACAAATTTTTTTCTTAAAAAAACCCCCAATGACAGGCACATAGACCAATGGGACAGAATTGAGAATCCAGAAACAGACCCAGCTGTCTATGATCAGCTGATATTCAGCAAGGAAATCAAAGCTATAAAACAGGGAAATGATAACCTCCTCAACAAATGGTGCTGGCAAAACTGGACTTTCACCTGCAGAAAGCTGAAACAGGATCCACATCTCACACCATACACAAAAATCAACTCAAGGTAGATCAGAGACCTGGGAGTAAAGCCCCAAACCATAAGGTTCATAAGAGACAAACTGGGATAAAGCTTAGAAGCACTGGTCCAAGATATAAAAATAAAACCAGAAATGCACACTCTGAAGAGGATAAAATTGATGCATGGGGCCTTCTAGAGATTAAATCTTTGTGCACATAAAAACTTTTTCCAACAGGGAGAAAAGAAAACCTAAAGACTGGGAGCAAACATTCGGTAATAACATCTCAGACAAGAGACTTATAACAATTGTTTACAGAATACATATGGGCCTCCACAAGAAAAAGACTGATAACCCAATTACAAAATAGGCAAAAGACATGGAAAGAATTTTCACACAGGAAGATATTTGAATGGCAAACAGACACATGAAGAAATACTCCAAAGCACTGGCAATAAGAGAGATGCAAATCAAAACCACAGTGAGGTACCATCTCACTCCAATAAGAGTGATAAAGTTTAACAGGGCAGCAAGTAATAGATGTTGAAGAGGATGTGGTGAGAAAGGAACTCTTATACATTGTTAGTGGGATTGTAAAATGGTGCAATCATTCTGGAAGGCAGTTTGGTAATTCCTCAAAAAGCTGAACATAGGAATTTCATATGATCCATCTATTCCACTACTTGGAATATATACTAAGACTATGAGAACTGAGGCACAAACTGAGATTTCTACACCAATCTTCACAGCAGCATTATTCACCATTGCAAGAACATGGAAACAGCCTAGATGTCCAACCACAAACAAATGGATTGAGAAATTATGGTACATTCACAATGGAATACTATGCAACACGAAGGAGCAATAACTTTGTAAATTATTACCTAACTTGGGACGGCCTGGATAGCATTATGCTGAGTGAACTAACTCAGTCCCACAAGGATAAATCTTGTATAAAACCGCTAATGTAGGCGAGCTCTGGTGGCCTAGTGGCAAGAAGCTGCACTGCAATCCAAGAGGTGCACGGTTAGAATCCACCAGATGCTCTGCTGGAGAAGGAGGAACAATCTCCTCCTGTACCAGTCAGGTCTGATTTGACGGTACACACAAAAAATAAGAAAATAAAAACAAACAAAAAACCCCCGCTATTGTAGAATGAGTATAAGGATACAGGAGGGGTGGGAAAGGCTGGAAGCAGAGGGATGTGGATGTGCAGGGAGAAGGGGTGATTAATCATTGGGTTGAACAATTTGATGGAGGGTGAGGGAAATTTAATGAATTTGTTCAAATTTGTATTCTAATTCTGTGAATAAACTAGTAGAAGGAAAAACAAAAAAATAACAACAAACCACCCAAAACAACAAACAATTGGCTCTCTGTTCTTGTGTCCATCACTTCTGTGACTTGGCTTTTTTGTAATTCACAGAAAGTGGTTGGAGTTCTCAGGTTTGATTCAATAAAGAAGTAAAATAACTAAAGTTTAATAAAATATTCTCTCTCTCTCGCTCTCTCTCTCTCTCATTTATCTGGCCTTGGCCACCAATGAGCGTAGACCGAATGAGCTCTGGGAGGACATCAAGAAAATTGTCCAGGCTGAAGAAGAATAAGAAAAGACCAAGACAGATGTCAGATGAAACTCTGAATATTGCATTAAAGCACCGAGAAGCCAAAGAAATTAAAGAGCTGAACAGAAAATTTCAAGAGGCAGCTCGGGGTGACAAAGCAAGATACTATAATGAAATGTGCAGAGAGATGGAGTCAGAAAATCAAAAGGCCCAAACTCGCTCAGCTTTTCTTCAGCTGAAGGAGTTGAAAAACAAATTCAAGACACGGGTGACAATGCTTAAGGATACTTTAGGTAGAATGTTAAATGATCCAAGAAGCATTAAAAGAAGATGGAAGTGACTCTGACACAGAGTCACTGTATCAGAAGGAATTGGCTGACACAGAAGAACTCAATGAAATAACGTGAGCAAGAGTCTGTGGTGATGAAGGAGGAAGTTCAAGTTGCTCTGAAAGAATTGGCAAAAAACAAAGCTCCAGGAGTTGACGGCATACCAATTGACATATTTCAACAAACAGACACTGCCCTGGATGTGCTCACTAAGTTGTGCCAAGAAATATGGAGGACAGCCAGCTGGCCAACTGACTGGAAAAGATAGATATTTGTTCACATTCCAAAGAAAGGTGACCCAACAGAGTGTTGAAATTATCAAACAATATCATTAATATCACATGCAAACAAGATTCTGCTGAAAATTATAAAAAAATTGATTGGAGCAATATGTCAACAGAGAACTGCCAGATGTGCAGGCTGGATTTAGAAGAGGTCGTGAGACTAGGGATATTATAGGTAATGTTAGATGGATCTTGGCAGAAAGCAGAGAGTACCAGAAGAATGTCTATCTGTGCTTTATTGATTATGCAAAGGCTTTTGACTGTGTGGACCACAACAAGCTGTGACTGACTCTGAGAAGAATGGGAATCCCAGAACATTTGATTGTGCTAATGTGAAATCTATACTTGGACTCAGATCAGAGCAAGGAGACACTGCATGGTTCAAAATCAAGAAGGGATATATTCTGTCTCCATACCTTTTCAATCTGTATGCAGAACAGATCATCCATGACACTGGGCTGTACAAGGAGGAATGTGGCATCAGAATTGGTGGAAGAATCATCAACAACCTGCGTTGTGCAGATAATACAAGCCTACTTGCTGAAACAGAGGAGGACATGAAGCACTTGCTGCAGAAGGTCAAGGACTGCAGCCTTCAATACAGATTGAAGCTCAACATTAAGAAAACAAAGATTCTCACCACTGGACCATGACAGATGGTAAAGAGATTGAGATAGTTAACAGTTTTAGTTTGCTTGGCTCAACAGTCAACATTCTTGGTATGTGCTATGCATCGGAGAGTTAGAAAGTGACTAGTGATAATAGAAAGCGAATTGATGCCTTTGAGCTGTGGCGCTGGAGAAGAATGTGGATTGACATGATGACTGTTGCAATGGGCTCTTGTGTGTCAGGAAGTGTGAGAATGGTGCAGGATAAAACAGGGTCAGATCTTTTGTTTGTAAGATCTCTTATGAGCTATACTCGACCTGACAGCACCTAACAACAATATATAAACTATAGGGGAGCTGTGGTGGTCTGGTGATAAGGAATCCACTGCCAACACAAAGGCATGCCGTTTGAATCCACCATCCGCTTCCAGGGAAAATGTTGCTCAATCTCCTCTCATGAGATGAACTGCCTCTGAAAATCTGCTGGTGGTTCAGCTGGGAGTTAGTTCTGACTTGACAGTATACAAAACACATATATCACAGATATACTGCATGGTTTAAAATAAAAAAAAAACCATATGTGCCATAGTTATGTCCTTTCTCCATATCTATTCAATCCGTACACGGAGCAAATCATATGAAAAGCTCGACTATATGAAAAAGCATGTGGTAGCAAGATTGAAGGAAGACTTATTAATAAACTGCATTAAGCAGATGACATAATCTTGCCCCATGAAAATGAAGAAAACTTGAAGCATTTACTCTAGATCAAAGGCCTCCTATATGGGTTATACCTCAACATCAAGAAAACAGAAATATTCACCACTGGACTAATAGACAACATCATGAAGATAATGATGACATGTGTGTGTGTGTGTGCGTGCGCGTGCATGCCATCAAGTCAGAACTGACTCGTAGCTGACCCTCCGGAGGGTTTTCAGATGCATTAAATCACATAGGAGGAAATTGTCTACGCTCTTCAGCAGAACAGTTGGTGGATTTGAACTGTATGCCTTCGGGATTGCAACACAGCTTCTTACCATTAGGCCAACAGAGCTCCCTGATGATAATGGAGAAAATGTTGAGGCTGTCAATGACTTCATTTACTATAATTCCCTTGGAAGCAGCAGTTAAGAAATCAAAAAACATATTTCTTTGGAGAAATCTGCGGTCAAGTGCCTCTTCAAAGTTCTAAAGAGAAAGGATGTCATTTTAAAGAGTACTTTACATCCTATCCAAGTCTGAATATTTGAAACTGCTCCCAATGCATCTGAAAAATGGACAATGAATAAAGAAGACCAAAAAAAATGAATGGTAGTGGTAGTGAAGAGTATTGAATATGCATACCATGGATTGTCTAAAGAACAATCTAGTTTGTTTTGAAGGAAATTCAACCAGAGTTTCCTTAGAGGCAAGACTTACTTTGGGCATATTTTCAGGAGAAACTAGTCCTTAGAGGGGGACTTCATGCTGAGAAAAGCAGAGGATTAGCAAAAGACAGGAAGACCTTCATGGAGATGAATCGATGTGGTGACTACACAACGCACTTGAGCATGACAGAGATTGTGAAGATGGTGCAAAATAAGGACAAGGTTATAATCAAGTTTTGACAGTGCTTAACAACAATAAGGGAAAATTGACTGGAAGAGATCCATATTTGTTCCCATTTCAAAGAAAGCTGACCCACCAGAGTGCAGAATTATCAAACAATATCATTCATACTACATACAAAAAAAGATTTTGCTGAAAATTATCCCAAAACTACTGGAAAAACACATCAACAGAGAACTACCAGAAGGTCAGGCTGGGTTTAGAAAAGGTCATGGCAGTAGGAATATTATAGCTAATGTTACATGGATCTTGGCTGAAAGCAGAGAGTACCAGAGAAATGTCTATCTTTGTTTCATTGACTATGCAACAGCATTTGACTGTGTGGGTCACAACAAAGTGTGACTAACTCTGAAAAGAATGGGAATCCCAGAACATTGGATGGTGTTTATACAAAATTTATACTCGGACCAGGAGGCAGTATTCAGAACAGAGTAAGTAAACACTGCATGGTTAAAAATTAGGAAGAGTGTATGCCAGGGATACAGTCTATCTCCATACCTTCTCTGGAGAGGTCTCTGACAGCAGATTTTTCCCAATGCAATTGTCTTTTGATTTCTTGACTGCTGGTGCTAAGAGTATTAATTGTGGAGCCGAGCACGCTGTAATTGTTAACAACCTCAATCTCTTCTCCATCTATCATGGTGGTGCCAATTGACTCAGTAGTAAGGATTTTGTTTTCTTGATATTGAGTTTCAATCCATATATCGAAGACTAACAGTCCTTGAGCTTCTGCAGCAAGCATTTCAGCTTCTCCTCAGTTTCAGCAATCAAGATTGTGTAATCTGAGTGAATCTTCCTCCAGGCCTGATGCCACATTCCTCCTCATAAAGCCCTGCTTCCCAAATTTTCTATCAAAGACTCCCAACTTTATGGAGTATGTAAAGACATTTGACTGTATGAATAATAACAAACTTAGGCTAATGTTGAGAAGAATGATAATCCTAGAACACTTAGTTATGCTCATATAAAACCTATACCTCAACCAAGAAGCTGTTGTATAAACAGGGTAAGAGAACACTGCATGGTTTAAAAGATGTGTGTCAGGCAGGATTGTATCCTTTCTCCATATCTATTCAATCTCTATGCTAAGCAAATCATCCAATAAACTGGACTCTATGAAGAAGAATGTGGCACCAGGATAGAGGAAGATCCACCAACAACCTGAATTATGCAGATGATACAACCTTGTTTGCTGAAAGTGAGGAGTTGTTGTTCTTAGGTGCCATTGAGTTGGCTTCTACTCATCGCAACCCTAATACAGCAGATTGAAAATTTCCCTTATACTATCATACTCACTATCTCTACTCTGTTTAATCACAACTTGAATTCCTTATGTTCTCATAGCTATGTTCTCACAGAAGGTGAAAAGTAGAGGAAAACCTGTGTGACTCTAAACTGTTCAAAGCCACAGGCCTGAATCTTTTTCAAATATGGAAACTTCATGCATGAAAAAAAATATTGATAGAATACTGTTACTGACCTTCTGGTATTATGATACTAAAAACAGTAGAAAAAGATGAAGTGTGTACCAGGTTAACCTCTATGAACATGGTACTGATCAAGATGCCTGAATTTACAATTCAGTCTTAAGGCAATTAGAAATCTGATTGAGACTATCCTTTTCTCAAAAGCACTCAGAGAAAAAGTAGTTCTGTGTCAATATCTGTTTCTGTTGTTATGTGCTGTCAAGTTATAACTGATTCACATTTGACTCACAAGCAGGTTTTCAGACGCTATAAATCACACTGGAGGAAACTGCTCATCTTTCTCCTTAGGAGTAGATTCCAACTGCCTGCCTTTGGAGCCTTTGCGGCATAATTTCTTATCCACCAGGCAGGCTACAAGAGCTCCCTTTCTATTATAACAGTAGTTGGTTTGTGTGTTGTTGAGTCAGAAGCGAACCATAGCTGATCCTTTAGTGGGTTTTGGAGGCAGTAAACCTCCTAGGAAGAGACTTTCTATCTTTCTCCTAAGGAGAATATTGGTGGATTTGAAATGTATACTTTTGTATCGGCAGTGAAATTCTTTATCAATAAGCCACCAGAGCTCTCCCTATATAACGGTTACTGTTGTTGCTGTGTACCACAGAGTCAGAACCGATCCATAGCTGACCCTCTAGAGGAATTTTAGAGGCAGTTAATCACAAGAGAGGAGACTGTTCACCCTTCTCCCACGGAGCAGGTGATGGCCTCAAACCACATGCCTTCTGGATTTCAGTGCAGATTCTTGCCACTAGGCCACCAGAGTTCCCTATATAACTAGACACAATTAATCTTGGAAAGCAGTGCATGAATTTACTTCTGTTGACATGAAAGAAATTGTCAAGAGGAAACTTGTCTCATCTGTGATCTTTTTATCATCATATCAGCATAAACCACTCCTTTAGGGCAAGAATACCCTGGTATAGAAGTCAGTCATTAAGACGTGTTGGTTCCACATTTTGTTTTACTCTAGGAATCAGTTCCAATGAGTAGCATTAAGTCTCACATCTAGCCTCAAGCATACTTTTAAAACTTCAGTGGAGAAGTTAAATGATAAAAAAGAAGTATAAAAATAAGTCATAATTTATATTCCTCAGGCATACAAATCACAGTAACTCTAATTTTGAAAAACTGTGAAGCAAGATAAGGTAATGCTAACATATCAGTGAAAGGGTGTTCGAGAAAGGTAGCTTAAAGGGAACATATGGAGAAAAGCTATATCCATGTTTGGGACTTGGCCATGCCCATGGTGATATTATCTAAAGGGTTTAGGAATATGTCAAATACATATGGGAGGATGAAAAAAAAACATGGGAAAAGTTGATATGGCAAGCAGGATATTGGTGAGTATATGTAATAAAAGAAAAATTAAGGCAACAAAATGATGATAAAATTAAAAGGTTTGGGGGGTGGGGGGAGGAAATAGGAAGGATCTGGGTGAAAAGACAAGGCAATGACGGTGATTAATTTTCTAAAACTTAATACATACAACAACACAACAACAATACATGGGAATGATTGTATGAAACACAATGTGAATGAAGAATAATGTGAAACACAATGTCTATGAACTTTGTTAGCAAACCAGTAAAAATGGGGAGGGAGTAAAAATAAGAAATTAATTGAGGTGTAAGTTAAGAAAACAGTTTATTTGTTCTTAGTATTATTACTTTGTTTCAAGTTTTGTATTAAGTATTCAGTAAAACTAATGAACATGAAAGTTATGTTCTCTGTCCATAAATCCTTCCATGAGTCTTTTACTTGAGCTTCTGCCTAAGACATCTCTTAAATGCCCGGCTAGACAATCCATTAGAATGGACCAAGCATTAGAGCCCAAAGCTTTGTTAATTTTACAACTCAAAATGCCTATGCATCACTGGGAAAACATTTTTCTAAAGGTGACTTAACAGTTGTTGTTGTTGTTATTGTTAAGTGCTGTAGAGTCATAGATGAAAGAAAGACCTGAATAACTTTCATCGTTTCTCTAAGTTCATAGAGAAAGAAAGACCTGTATAACTTTCATAATTTCTCTAAGTTCATAGGGTTTCCGGAGGCAACTATTTCAGAAGTGGATGCCACTCCTGCTTCCAAGCTTGTTTTAATCGGGGAGCTCCTCCAAGCACTGTTCACCAGGGGTAACCATTATAACATTTGACATTTCAGTGTCACAGTGCTTAGCATCACAGCAACCACGAGTTACCTCTGTACAGTAAATGGACAGACCAGGGCTATACCATTTAGAAGAATGTTTGACCAACAACAATTAAATCCAGGCCTGAGGTCCACAGATTAAAACCACCCAGCTTTGGCTTGGTAGCATCACTTTCTGTCCACTAGGCCAACTAAGATCTATGTTGTTGTTGTTAAGTGCCATCAAGTCATAGACAACTAATAGCAACCCTATGAGTGAAAGACCAGTAGTTCCATTAGTAACATCTCTTCCAGAGATACTTCTCTTGATGTATGGTTCTCTTACAACCCTGGATCACTCACCAAGTAAGAAACTAGAGAAGACAATTTTTCTCCAGTATAGTAAAAGGTCCAAGGGGAATTCTCTGGTACAATGCTGATACAGCCTTTTGAGAATAATTTAATTAGTGAACATAAAGCATTATAATAAATAAGAAAAAGAAATAAAACATGCATTCTTGGTTAAATGGTAACATATTTTTAGAAGAATTGCTCTCCAGGAGATCTCACTGTTGCTCATTTCTAAGATACTGAAAGACTAGATAGAAACTTGCATTAAGAAGCAAATACTGAATTTTCACATCTAATTCTTTCTTCCAATCTTTATTATGTTTTTTTTCTGCTAGAAAACTGTTCAGCTTAGAGAACAGGTATTATCTGAACAGCTTGTCAATCACCCTTAAAAGTGGAAACTTAGAAAAAGTACTGAGTATGGAGAGGGGGAAAAATCACTAAGATGACAGGGTTTGTTGTGGGAGGGAAGGATTGAAGGAATTGGGAAATATTGAATGGGTACCTGAAAAGACTGAGTAATAGTAGGCATAGATAAATGATGATGATTCATTTTGTAAAACACAATACATATGAATGATTGTGTGGTAGACAAACCTTTCTAGTCAACAAAATGTGGAAACTATAAAAATATTAATATCACATGCAAGAAAAATACTACTGAAGATCATTTAAAAATGGCTAGAACAATATAGAGATAGAGAACTGTGAGAAGTTCAAGCAAGATTTAGAAGAGGGATATCATTGCTGATGTCAGATGGAGCCTGGCTGAAAGCAGAGAATATCAGAAGAATGTCTATTTGTGTTTTATGGGCTAAGCAAAGGCATTTGGATGTGTATACCATAGCAAATTATGCTGACATTGATAAGAATGGGAGTCCCAAGGCACTTAATTCTGTTCATTCAGAACTTATTCTTGGACCAGGAGGCTGTTGTGCAGAACAGGGCGAAACAGCATGGTTTAAAATTAAGAAGGGGGTGCTTCAGGGTTTTATTCTCTCTCCACACCTACTTAATCTGTATGTTGAGCAAATATTCGAAAAGGTACACTCTATAAATAGGAATGTGACATCAGGATTGGAGGGAGACTCCTCAATAATCGGCATTATGCAGATGACACAACCTTGCTTTCTGAAAGTTGAGATGGAGCTGGAAGGCCCGCAAGATGGTGGAGGTGGAGAGCACAATGTGAAGAGCCAGAGGGATAGCAAGCTGCATAGAGAGGACACCAGAGAGTACTTTATGCTCCACAGAGACTGACCATGACAGCGTAACGTGAACAGTAGGATTTTGAATCAGAACTTTTGCTAATACATTATTTTAGAAGCTTTAAAAACCAGAGCCCTGCCTGCCTTTGCCACAGCGGTCCTGCCGTGGTCCCATCGCGGACCCAGCAAAAGCTGGAACCCACTAGCTGAGCTGAGCTGCATTGAGACTCACCTGAAAGGAAAAAGGTTAATGGGGAAATCGGCTGAATTCTCTTAAGCCCACTAAAATCTGGAGGGTCTGAGGTGCAGCATGGACAATGGGAATTGAATCATAACTTTTGTCGAAACTTTTAGTATTGGAACTGTGGGAACAAAGCCGCGACACTCAGCAAAAACCGGCAGCCACTAGATGAGCTACTAAGAGACCCATTTGAAAGGAGAAAACTTAGTGGGGAAATTGGCTTGATTCACTTAAGCTCCACTAAGGCCCAGTGGGTCTGTTGCGTGACGTGGACAGTGGAAATTTGAATCAGAACTTCTGCTGGAGTGGACTCAGAACGAACTAATAGCCTCAGTTGCAATCCGGACCACATTTCGGTCCTCACTGCAGAACAGCAAATGCCAGAATCTGCAAGCCGAGCTTCTGAGGGACCCATTTGAAAGGGATAATCTTTGTGGGGAAAGTGGCTGAATTTTCTAAAGCCCCACTGAGGCCCAGTGGCTTTGTTGCATGATGGAGACAGTAGGAATTTTAATAAGAACTTTTGATGGATTAGAGTCGGAACTGTACAAAATCAGCGTGGGTTGCAATCTGGTCCACATTTCAGTGCGCACTCGGGAACAGCAAAAGCCAGAAGCTGCTGGACCCATTTGAAAGGGGAAAGCTTAGTGGGAAAATTGGCTGAATCCTCTTAAGTCCCACTTAGACCCAGTGGGTCTGTTGTTTGACGTGGACAATAGGAATTCTAAAACGAATTTTTATTGATACAAATAGTTTTAGGAACCACAGGATCTTAAACCTGTACTGCTTTACGGAAATTTGACTGGTCCTCCTAGGCAGGGGCCACTGGACGAGGTCACTGGGTAGTGCCACTGGGTAAGGGCCACTGAGTGAGAACTGCTGACTGGGAGAAAGACAACAGGAACTGGATCAGGGTCCTCAATCGTGAGCACACCTGGGCAGCTAAGGTCTGAGTGAGGTCCCTCAACTGGTTGACCCACCCTGGTGACTATTTCACCTCCCTGCCTGCCCCACCCCATTTGTCACCACTCCTGTGACTACATGACCTGCCTTTAATCCAGACCACCTGGATCTGAATTACCTACAAAAGACTGCTCTCACAGGCTCTGAACTGATCTTTTCCTTGAGTTAGAAATTCAGAGAAATTGTCTTCATATCAAGTTTAAATCAATGTCTCGAAGAAAACAAGCTACTGTACACACTACACAAATGCAAAACAAGATATTACCAGCAAAGGGTGACACAGTAGCAATGGATTTCCTAAAAACAGAAAGTGTGAAGGAACTTTCTGACACAGAAGTTAGAAGAAAAATGATTCAATATTTTCAATGGATAAAAGATAAACTCGAAGAACTACAGGATGCCACAAACAAAAACCAGGAGGAGCTAAAAAAACAATCCAGAACAATGCAGATAAAACAAACGAAGTGCTAGAGGCACTGGAAAAACAAGAAACCATGATCCAAAATATGAGATCCAATGTTTCAGATGCTGTCAACATGATGGAGTGACACATAAATAGAATTGAAGAGATAGAACACAGAACCAGTGAAATAGAAGATAGAAATGTCACCACTGATCTGCTAGAGCAAAAAGCAGAATAAAAAAGGAAGGAAAAAGGAGAAAATCTAAGAGTAATGTGGGACATCATAAAGAGAAATAACATGCACAACATTGGAATCCCCAAACAGGCAGAAGCAAGTAAAGACACTACACTGAAAAACTTGTGGAAGAATTACTAGAGGAAACCTTCCCAAGCATAATAAAGAATGAGAGAATATATAGTCAAGAAGCTGAGTGAACACCATATAGAATAGACCCCAAAAGATAAACACCAGGGCATATCATAGTTAAATTTTCCAGAACCAAAGATAAGGAGAGAATCCTGAAAGCAGCAAGGGAGAAACAAAGAGTAACCTACAAAGGAGAACAGATAAGATTAAGTGCTGATTTCTCAGCAGAAACCATGCGTGCAAGAAGAGAATGGAAAGACTCAAACACTCAAAGAATGCAACTGTCAACCAAGAATACGGTACCCAGCAAAATTATCCATCAAATATGAAGGAGAGATCAAGATATTCCCAGAAAAACAGAACCTAAGAGAGTTTGTAAAAACAAGACCAG
>NW_006399766.1:873466-879639 GCF_000299155.1 Elephantulus edwardii | reverse complement strand
TAAATTGGTGCAACATTTTAAAATACCATTTTCTTACATTTATGGTTATGCAATGTTAGATATAAATGTAGTGGCAGCTCTTATGGCCTAGTACGTTATGTCTTTTGCTGATAACTGATGTCTGACTATTCAAATATACCAGTCACTCCCCTACAGACAAATGGGAAGTCTCCTTTTGTTAAAATTTACAGACTCAGAAAGCCAATGGAGGGTCATTGTGATTCAGGCTTGACTGGCATTAGTGGACATAAGGCTGGAATAAACGGAGAAAGAAAAAAAAAAGAAAGTTGAGAAGAACTTGAATCACTTGTTGCAGAAGATCAAGGAATGCAGCCTTCAGTATGGATTGTATCTCAATATCAAGAAAACAAAGATTTTTACCACTGGACCAATAGGCAACGTCATGATGGATGAAGAGGAGATTGAAACTGTCTACAGCTTCATTTTGCTTGGATCCACAATTAACACCCTTGGTATGAGGAGTCAGGAAATAAGGAAACACATTGCACTGGGAAAGTCTGCAGTCAGGGACCTCTTCAAATTATTGAGAAGTAATGATGTCTGATTCAGGCTCCCATTACTAGCAATGCATCCAAGAACTGTACAATAAATAAGGATGACAAGAAGAACTGATGCCTTTGAGATGTGATGTTAGAGAAGAGTGCTAGACATCCCATCGACTGCCAAAAGAACAAATAATTATATCTTGGAGAAAGTACAGCTAGAGTGCTCTTTGGAGGCAAAAATGATAAAGCTTTACCTCACATACTTTGGGCATGTTGCTAGAAGTGGCTATTCCTTGAGAGTGAGATGATGCTTGAAAAGGTCAGCAAAGGAGAGGAAGACTCTAAAACAGGAAGATTGACATGGTGACTGCCACAATGGGTTTTAATGTGTCAGGAAGGATGAGGGTGGCACAGGAGAAGACAGGGTCACTATGGGTTGTACTCAGCTTGAGGGCAACTAACAACAACAAGATACACAATGTGAATGAAGGAATGTGTGAAACACAAACTACAAGAATGAAACACAAAATATATGCATACACGGTTTGCATGCAAACCAATACAAAATTTAAAAAAATATGTAGACTTAAATTCCATTCAGTGATAATATTAGTGAGTCTAGTAATTAATTTCATTTCACTGTTGTTGCTATTGTTATGGACTATCTTGGTAAGTTCATGGTGTGTTCTGAACTCTTCTCCAGCACCACAACTCAAAGGCTTCAATTCTTATGCCATCCTTATTCCTTGCCCAGCTCCTGATGCATAGCAAGTAAGTGTAAAGATCATGGCCTAGATTAGGCTCACCTTAGTCTCTAGACTGATATCTTTGCTCTTTTCAGTACTCTGGAGAGGTCCCTGACAGCTGCCTTTCCTAATACAACTTGTCTTTTGATTTCCTGGGTGCTGGTGCCAAGAGTGTTGATTGTGGAGCCATCTAAATTCATTCCAGTGAGAACAACTGGGGGAATTCCAAGTTTGCCATGGATAAAAGGAAAATATCTAAGTGGAAAAAAAGAGTGAAAAGTTACCCTTTAAATTTGTTTTTCTTTAATGAAATGTTTTCTTTTTATTGTGATTTTAAGGAAAGTTTACAGAAAAATTGGATTTTTATTCATTCACTGTTGCAAATTTTCCTCCCTCCCCACAATGTCCCCCTCCCACAATTCACTTATTTTCTTTTATTATTATTCATTCATTGTTCCACAATTTACTCACCCCCTTCTCCACTCCCCCACTCCCAGTCCACTTTGCAATGTACCTCTTATTCTGGACTGTTGTCATACATATAATGCCTAACCATGTATTACTTTTAAACAGTTCTTTCCTTCATCTGTTTCAATACAGTGTTATTTATCTATCCATCTATCCATTCCTTTCCTTTTATCCTCCCAAATCCCCTTGACAGTCTTGTATTTTATAAAAGTGGTGTTATTCAGTATTTATCCTTTTGTGACTGAGATATTTCATTCAGAAAGATGTCTTCCAGGGTCACCCATATTGTGTAATATTTTATGAAGTAATTATTTTTCAGTGCTGCATAGTATTCCATTGTGAGACTATATCATGCTTTTTTTCTATCCATTTGTTTGTTGATGGTCACTTGGGTAATTTATCTCTTTTTGCTATTGTGAATAACACAGCAATAAACAGAGACATGCATACATCTGTTTGGATGGAGGGTTTGGTTTCTTTAGGGCATATTCCCAGTAGTGGCATTGTTGTGTCAAATGATATTTCTATTTCCAACTTTTGGAAAAAAAAGCCAGACCACCTTCCATAGAGGTTGCACCATTTACACACCCACTATCAGTGAATAAGGGTTCTAATCTCTCCACAACCTCACCAGCATTTACTGTCTGCTTCTCTGTTGAACTTTGCTACTGTTGCTGGAGTGAGATGGTATCACATAGTTGTTTTTATTTGCATCTCTCTAAGTGCTAGGGATTTTGAACATTTATTCATGTGTTTGTTTCTCATTTGAATGTCTTATCTTGCAAAGCATCTGATCATTTTGCGAATGGGCTGCTTACCTTTCTCTTGTTGAGTTGCTGGAATATTCTATACATTTTAAATGTGAATCCATTCTCAGAAATGTTATTGGCAAATAATTTTTCCCATTTTGTGGCTTTCTTTTTTACCTTGTTAGAGAAGTTTTTTGATGTGCATAGGGATGTAATTCTTAGAAGGTCATATTCATCTATTTTGTTCTCTCCAAGCTGCAGGTTTTCAAGATGATTGGAAGACTGTTCATACCGTGGGTTAGGACTTCTAATTTTCTTTCAAGCTTTTCTCTGTTGAAGTCTTTGGTTTTACTCTTAGATGCCTGATCCATCTTGAGTTGGTTTTTGTGTATGGTATAAGTTGTGGCTCTTGCCATATCATTTTCCAATTTTGACAACACTATTTATTAAAGGGCTTTATGAGGAAGGGTGTGGCATCAGGATTGGAGAAAGACTCATCAAAAACCTACTTTATGCAGATGACACAATCTTGCTTGATGAAACTGAAGAAGACCTGAGGTGCTTGCTGAAAAAGGTCAAGGACTGTAGTCTTCAATATGGATTGAAGCTCAACATCAGATGACAAAGATTCTCACCACTGGGCCAACTGGGCCATCTCTATGATAGAAGAAATTGAGGTTGTAAACAGC
The DNA here is from genome assembly GCF_000299155.1 of Elephantulus edwardii. NCBI lineage: Eukaryota > Metazoa > Chordata > Mammalia > Macroscelidea > Macroscelididae > Elephantulus > Elephantulus edwardii. The sequence goes on along the minus strand of NW_006399766.1, from coordinate 876,481 downwards.
TTGCTCAGCTCCATAATCAACACTTTCAACACCAAGAGTCAGGAAATCAAAAGATGAATTGCATTGGGAAAACCAGCTGTCATGGACCTCTCCAGAGTGCAGAAAAGTAATGATGCCAGCCTAGAGACTTAGGTGTACCTAATCCAGGCCATGTTTTTCACAACTAGTTGTTAGGCTTCAGTAAGCAAGACGATGACTAAGGATGACAGAAATAGAGTCTTGAACATAAAATGAACCGCCAAGAAAATAAATAGGTCTGTCTTAGAGAGAGAGAAACCAAGCTTCTCCTTGGAGGCTAAGATTTTAAAGCTCCATCTCACATACTTCGCACATGTGGCCAGAAGAGATCAATTATCTAACATATAATTTTATCTATCTATCTATCTATCTATCTATCTATCTATCTATCTATCTATATGACTTTACGGCACTCAACAACACAGAGAGATCAATTGGCCTAGTGGACCAAGCCAAAGGTGGGTGACTCATATCCTCGGCCCTAATGCCTGTTTTTAAATTGTTGGTCAAACATTCTTCTAGGTCATATAGCCCTGGTGTGTCCACTTGCTGTACAAAGGTAACTTGTGGTTGCTGTGAAGCTGAACACTGTGACACTGAGTGTCAGATGTGATAATGGTCCATGGTGGACAGTGTTTGGTAGCTCTCCTGGGTTCAAACAAGCTTGGAAGCAGGAGTGGCATCCATTTCCATAAATAGCTTGCCTCCAGAAACCTTATGAACCTGGAGAAAGGATGAAAGTCACGCGCGCTAGTGTCGAGGACTTTTGTTCACAGGGTCACTATGAGTCGCTTAGGACTTGACTGCACTCAACAACAAAAACAACAATATCTGGGAGACAAGCATTTTAGAGAAAAGAACAGATGAAAGATATTCACCCAATTAGAAAAATGACCGATAGATTCAATGTTGCTACCCACAATTGACACCTGTATTTTGACCCACCCCTTTTCCTACTCCACCAACATCCATTTCTACTTCCACCTACACCATTCAACACCACTCTCCCCTTAACCAGACCTTGACATGATGGCTTAAGTCTCAAGCCGTCAGGATTTCTGTGATTCCGGACACCTCAAGCTGGTGCCAGGCTCTTATGATGTGGCTAGTATCTTGATTGTGCTTATGCGAAACCTATACTTAAACCAAGAGGCAGTCTTCAGAACAGAGCAAAGAGAGACATTGCGTAGCTCAAAATTGGGAAGAGCATCCACTGCAGATGTATTCTGTCTCCATACCTTTTCAATCTGTGTGCAGATAGATCATCTGGGACACTGGGCTGTATGAGGAAGAATGTGACATTAAGACTGGAGAAAGATTCATCAACAACCTGCGTTATATGGATGACACAATCCTGCTTGCTGAAACTGAGGAGGACCTGAGGCACTTGCTACAGAAGGTCAAGGACTGCAACCTTCAATATGGATTGAAGCTCAACATCAAGAAAACAAATATTCTAACCACTGGGCCAATTGGCACCATCATTATGGATGTTAAAAAGATTGAGATATTTAACAGTTTTAGTTTACTTGGCTCAACAGTCAACACTCTTGGTACCAGCAGCCAGGAAATCAAGAGACAAATTTCACTGTGAAAGTCAGTGGTCAGGTACCTCTCCAGAGTACTAAAGAGCAATGACGTCAGGTTGGAGACTAAGATGTGCCTGGTTGGGGCCATAGTCTTTATGCTTGTGGCTTTCTTTCTGCCCCAAGTGAGTTTCAACAGAGCTGACATGTCAGATGAAATGGGGGTCTCCGGCCCAGAGTTAGGCTTGCGGGAATGGTAAGATACTGAAGGGCCCTCGGGCCTGAGGTCCTAAAGCCTGTTGTTTCATTGTTTCTGTTCAAACAGTCTTCTAAGTCATATAGCCCTGGCATGTCCACTTGCAGTACAGAGGTAATTTATGGTCGCTGTGAAGCTGAGCACTGTGACACTGATGTGTCAAATGTGAAAGCAGTTACCCATGGTGGACAGTGTTTGGTGACACTCCCCGGCTGAAACAAGCTTGGAAGCAGAAGTGGCGTCCACTTCCATAATAGCTTGCCTCCAGAAACCCTATGAACTGGGAGAAAAAATGAAAGTCATGCACGCAAGTGTCGAGGACTTTTGTTCATAGGGTCGCTATGAGTTGCCTATGACTCGATGGTACTTAACAACAACAACACAAATATGAAAAGCTTTAATCTCAGATAAAATAGATTTCAGAATAAATCAACACAAAGGACAAGGAAGATCATTATATAATACTTTAAGAATTAATAAAACAAGAAAATATCATCATAAGTATCTACACACTAAATGATAGAGCTACAAAATATACAAAACATTAACAGAACTGAAAAGAGAAATAGACAACACCACACAATAGTTGCAGACTTCAATTCACCACTCTCAAGAGAAGATAGAACTACCAGAAAGAAACTCAACAAAGTTTTGAAGAATAAACCACACAATCAACGAACTTGATCTTATGTTGTTGGTGATAGCTTTCGAGTAGAGCATGACTCATAGAGACTCTATGAACAAAAGGCTTAAAGCCCCTCTACAACTATCGACATTTATCCAAAGTTCATAGGGTTTCCGGAGGCATATTTTTTAGGAAGTGGATGCCACTCCTGCTTCCAAACCTGTCATAGTATGCTATTGTTATATGTCATTGAGTCACTTGCTATGTATAGCAACCCTATGTACAGCACTTGCTGGGGACCTCTCCAAAGTACTGAAGAGCAATGGTGTCACTCTGGAGATTAAGGTGCATCTGATACAGGCCATGGTCTTTGCAATAACTTGTTATGCATCAGAGAGTTGGACAATGACTAGGAAAGATAGAAGGAGAATTGATGCCTTTGAGCTGTGGTGCTGGAGAATAGTATTGAATATACCATGGACTACCAAGAAAACAAACAGATTCACCCTGGAGAGGGTTAAACCACGTTGCTCCTTGGAGGCAAGGATTCTGGGGCTTCGTCTAACATACTTTGGACATGTTGTAAGGAG
>NW_006399766.1:862544-872521 GCF_000299155.1 Elephantulus edwardii | reverse complement strand
CTTGGGTGGGAGCTCACTGCTCCAGAAGAGGAAAGGGCAGTTCACCTCACCTGAATTTCTCTCTGATACTTGGACTTGAAGGGACACTTGCTTCAGTTGGGGAGCTCAATAAACTAATAGGGTAGGGGAGGACAACTCACTCTGCCTATAGTTCTTCCTTTCTGATCCTATGGCAAAGTTATCTGGGACTGTGTGGTCAACTGCTTCTGTTCCTTTCTCCCTGGTTCTGCAACTAAGTTCTCTGAGGTAGATGGCTTCTTGTTTTCTGGTTGCAGTTCTCTCTCTTGAAATCTTTTGTTTTCCTTGGTCTTTGGAGTAGTGCAGCTAGATTACTCTACTCTCTTCACCACTCCGTTTGACAATTCAGGGAGAAAGGCTTTGTCTGAGACCTTCTGCTTTAGGATGGTAACCCTGTAGCTGCTGATCGCTGGAGCCTTTGAGTTAAAGTACACAGCTGGTAAAGCAGGATGATGTTCCAGACAAAAGCAATGCCTTGGCTGTATCCTGAATGTTGGTGTCATCATCACCCCTTGTAACGGGGCAAAGGGTGCCACAGGGGTGGTCGAGAATCAATGGTGGCATCACCTGTAAAGATGGTCTGTGAATTATTCTCCTTATGTTCCAGCCAGCCGCCACAGTGCAGTGGGGTCCTAAAGGATCTATTCTGCCTCTGCTGTATGTAGGAGGGGCTAAGGGTTCCAGAGAGGTGGCCAGAAGTCAATGTGTCATCTATTAGGATGGTCAGTGGATTAGTATCCTTCTGGGCCAGCCAGCTGCTGCAGCTCAGCAGGAAGGATTTGTCTAAAAATATTTTTAAATCACAAATTAAAAAATGAATCAATGAGATCTTGAGTGAAATTAAATTTCTAAAATTCATTGAGGTTACCAATGAATATTGACCCATCATAACTGTATTCTCAATGTACAGCTCAGTTAATAATGCTCTTCCCAACCTTACCATAGTGTCTCTCAGATATAGGCACTAAGGAGCCTCAAATTTACATCCAGTTTATTATGTTGATTTGATCTTGACTAAGGTTGGTAATATATTAGCTTTATACCCATGTCTACCAAATATCTTACTGCTCTGGTGGCAAAATCAGTAAGGAGTTGCTCCATTAACCCAAAGGCTGCTCCTCTCTGGCAATTCAGATCTACTAGTGACTCCTCAGAAGAAAGATAGATAATCCTCTCCCACATTACAGCTTTGGAAGTCTGATGGAGGCTTAGCTATAAGTTAGTTACAACTATACAGCAATGATTGATTTGAATAAGTCAAGTATTTGATGTACCAAGAATGCCCCAAGCCAGATTTTAATCAACAGAAGGTGCCTTCTGCCCTGGTTTATTCTTTTGAATGCTAATTTGAGAGAGCTCTGGTGTCCTGATGGTAAGAAGCAGTGCTGCAGTTCAGAACACTCACAGTTTGAATACACTAGCTCTTCCACAGGGGAAGGATGGATAATCTCCTTCCATACAAATACTCAACAACATACTAGTTTGCCTTTCTTCCGTTAAACCCTGATGGAATGTAACTCCAGTTTGACAGCTCTTTACCACCTTCCCACCACAGTCACTGAGTACTTGGTTCAAGTATTCTGGACAACTGACGACATCTACAATATCAGACTGAATATAAGGTTTGGTAACAGTCTTTACAGATCGGTAGTCTCAAGAAGCTCTGCTGCAAACCCAAAGTCACGCTGTTCAAATCCACCAGCTGCTACACTGTAGAAGGATGGGCAATCTCCTCCCTCACAATGAACTGCCTCTGAAAACCCCCAGGGGGCCAACTTTGGGTTGGTTCTGACTCGATGGTACACAACAACAAAAACAATCTTTCGCAATCCCCTACCCTGCTATGTGCAGGGTCATTGGGTGAGTAGGTCAAGACATGCTAAATAAGAAACACCTAATGGGAGAGCTAGACACTTAAGACTGTCCCTCCCCACCCCCCACCCTCCAGTTCTGAGGCTCTTGGGCAACACAGAGAATTTTAGAGCTTCTCCATTACTTATATTTTACTTACTCTTGGATAATTCTCCCTTCGCTTTGTTCCTGCTTTGGCTTAACACTTCAGTTATGCAATCTTGGTTTTATTATCTCAAAACTTCCACTCTGCTCTCCTGACACTCATTGGGGCTTATCCCTTGTTTCATAACATTTTTTAAAGCAGAACCACTAGTAATAATACTCAATTTGGTATCCATATGCCTTGTTTTATGAAGTCCTAGAAAATTATCTTTTCTTATTTTACCCTCAGAGACAGCTTCCTCCAAAGGAAATCTTAATCAGCCAACTGTGGGGAGGCTAACAATTTTACTGGTTGGAGAAGTAAGGTTAATTGAGGGAAAACTGTAAAAAGTTAATAGTTACCTAAAACTACCACCAATTCTTCCAAAAGATTATAAAGTCTAGGATTCTAAATACATAACTATTCTTAAAATTAATGAATGTAGATAGTTCATAGGGATACATTGATAAGTAGTCATAAATTTGCAGTGATTTTTTTTCCAAAGCTATGAGTTTAAAAAGAGTCAGCCTATTTCCAAAATATTAACAAGAATCAAATCTTCAAAGTAAAAGAAGAGAGGGATGGGGAAAAAAGTATTTTAAGTGAATATGTTGAATGATATTAAAAAATTCGCATCTGACACCAGAGAGCTCCTGGTTAGTAAGAGTAACAACAAAAGGCATCTGAAAGAGAAAATTGAAAAATGTTTAAAATACATGAACTTGAAAAGACAGGATGAGAATTGACATAGATCAATGTTGTTGTTGTTATGTGCCGTCGAGTCGCTTGCAACTCATAGCGACCCTATGTACAATAGCCCTAAACTCCGATCTGTCCTGTGCCAATCGCACTGTCTCTGACACTCCCATCCCAATTATCCCAGTCACTGAATCAATCCACCTCATAGAGGGCCTTCCCCTCCTGCGCTGTCCCTCCACCCTCTCAAGTATGATGTCCCTCTCCAAGAACCGGTCTCTCCTCACAACATGTCCAAAGTTTGTTAGACGGAGCCTCAGAATCCTTGCCTCCAAGGAGCCACCCGGTTTAACCCTTTCCAGAACAAATCTGTTTGTTTTCCTAGCAGGCCATGGTATTCTCAATACTCTTCTCCAGCACCACAGCTCAAAGGCATCAATTCTCCTTCTATCCTCTTTGGTCATTGTCCAACTCTGATGCATAACAAGTGATTGCGAAGACCATGGCCTGTATCAGACGCACTTTAGTCTCCAGAGAGACACCATTGCTCTTCAGTACTTTGGAGAAGTCCCTAACAGCAGACTTTCCCATGGCAATGCGCCTTTTCATTTCCTGTCTGCTGGTGCCAAGACTGTTGACTATGGAGCCAAGGAAACTAAAGCTGTGATCAATAGTGATTAATTTTATAAAACACAATGTATATTAATGATTGAATGAAGAAATGTATAAAACACTATGTACATGAATAAAACACAGTGTATGCAAATTCTACATGCCAACCAATATAAAATAAATTTTTAAGAATGTAAGCATTTCTATGTTGTGCTGTAGAGAAAGCCAGAGTCAAGATTTGGACAAAAACTTGGTCTGAAAATTTACCATTAACATCAGGAATATCTTTATGGAGAATGCAAAAAGTCATTACAAAGAAGAAAAGACCAAAATTGATATCAGAAGAAACTCTGAATATTGCACTAGAGAGCCGAGAAGCCAAAGCAAAGGGAATAAATCAAGACATTAAGGAGCTGAATAGAAGACTTCAAAGGGCCACTCCGGAACACAAAGAGAAATATAAACAAATGTGCAAGAAGCTGGAGTCATAAAATCAAAAGGGCCAAATTTATTCAGAATTTCTTAAGGTGAAAGAACTAAAGAATAAATTCAAGCCACAAGCTGCAATGCTTAATGATGCTATGGACAGAATATTGAATGATTCAGGAAGAAAAAAAATAAAGAACATGAAAGGTGTATACGGAGACTTTGTACCAAAAAGAATTGGCTGACACAGAAGAATTCGAAGAAACAACATATAATCAAGAGTCGATGATGATGAAGGAGGAAGTGCAGGCTGCTCTGAAGGACTTGGCAAAGAAATGAAGGCCCAGGAATTGATGGAATATCAATTGATGTATTTCGGCAAACAGATACTGCCCTCCCTGTGCTCACCAACTTGTCCAAGAAATCTGGAGGACAACTACTTGGTCAACTGACAGAAAAAGATCCATATTTATTCCCATTCCAATAAGAAGTGACCCGACAGAGTGCGGAAATTATAGAACAGCATCACTAATAACTAGCAAAATAGTGCTGAAGATTATCTAGAAAAGACTGGAACAGTACATTGACAGAGAACTACCAGAAATACAGGCTGGGTCTAGAAGTGGTTGTGGCACTAGGGTCTTTATTGCCAATGTCAGATGGATGTTGGCAGAAATCAGGGAGTACCAGGAGGATATCTATTTGTGTTTCGACTATGCAAAGGCATTTGACTGTGTGGTTCACAATAAATTGTGGTTAACCTTGAGGAAAATGGGAATCTCAGAGCACTTGATCGTGCTTATATGAAACCTATACTTGGACCAAGAAGCGCTACTCAGAACAGAGCAAGGAAATACTGCATGGTTCAAAATCAAGGAAGGATTGCATCAGAGATGCATCTTGTCTCCATACTTTTTCAATTTGTATGCAGAACATATCATTCAGGAAGCAAGGCTTTATGAGGAGGAGTATGGCATCAGGATTGGAGGAAGGCTCATTAACAACCTACGATATGCAGTTGACACAACTTACCTTGCTGAAACTGAAGAAGATCTGAGGCACTTACTTACTGTAGTTTTCAATATGGATTGAAGCTCAGCATCAAGAAGACAAAGATTCTCACCACTGGGCCAATTGGCAGCACCATATTAGATGGAGAAGAGATTGAGGTTGTTAACAATTTCAGCTTGCTTGGATCCACAATCAACACTCTTAACACCAGCAGTCTGGAAATCAAAACACGAATTGCATTGGGAAAATCTGCTGTCATGGACCTCTCCAGAGTTCTGAAGACCAACGATGTCAGTTTAGGGGCAAAGGTGCACATAATCCAGTCTTCTTGGTTACTTTTTATGCTTCAGAGAGTTGGACAATGACTAAGGATGACAGAAGAATAGATGGCTTCGAGTTGTGTTGGAGAAGAGTCTTTAACATACCATGGACTGCCAAGAAAACAAATAGGTCTGTCTTAGTGAGGGTGTAAATCTCTCCTTGGAGGCTAGGATTTTGAAGCTCTGCCTCACATACTTTGGGCTTGTGGCCAGGAGAGAGACTTATCCTTGAAAAAAGCATCATGCTCAGAAAGGTGGACCGACAGCACAGATGAATACCTCAGATGAACTGAATTGATACAGTAACTGGGGCGATGGGGGTTGGTGTGCTGGAATTAGTGAAACTGTCTCAGGATAGGGAAGGGTTCATAGCTGCTATATTGCTGTATATTGCAGGTAACACAATGGCACACAGCAACAATAATATACTATGACAGGTTTGGAAGCCGGCATGGAATCATCTTCCTAAATAGCATTCCTCTGGAAACTCTATGAACTTTGATAAATGTCGATAGTTGTACAGGGACTTCAGGTCTTTTGTTCATAGGGTCGCTATGAGCTGTGCTCGACTAGAAGGCAATCAACAATAAACAACATTAAAAAAATGATTAGACTGTACAACTGGAGGTTTGTGTGGATGGAAGGAAGATAGGCATAAAAATAGTCACCAAGCTTCAGAATTGAAGTGTCTGGTTGTAAGGATAGGAGCTTCGGTGGCTGCTGACCCAAAGGCAAGTGGTCTGAATTCACCAGCTGCTCCACTATAAAAAGATGGTTAATCTATTCCCTTGTGGTTCACAGCCTTTGTAAACCCACAGCAGCATAAGCTATGAATTAATTTATTGCAACTCTTTGGCGATGAGTTTGAGTGTGAGATTGTAAGGATGTTTTGAAGAGAGTAGAGAGATCTAGATAGAGGATTCTAAATCTTCCCTTTTTTTGTTCACAAGGTATTTGGGTTGTTGTTTTCTTTCTTTTTTTTCCCTTCTAAATACATTTTGTGGAAAAAAAAACATTAATAGCTTGCCTCCAGAAACCCTATGACCCTGGAGAGAGGATGAAAGACACACAGGTGTTGAGGACTTTCCTTCATAGGGTCGCTATGAGTTGCCTGCGACTTGACGGCACTTAACAACAGTAACATGAACATAGAGAATGATCAGTTGGCCCAGTGGACAGAAAGTGATGTTACCAAGCCAAAGGACTTTTAATCCGTGGCCCTCGGGCCTGACTTTCATTGTTTTTATTTAAACTTTCCTCTAGGTCGTATAGCCTTCATATGTCCACTCGCCGTACAGCAGTAACTTGTGGTTGCTATGAAGTTGTGACATTGATGTGTCAAATGTGTTGATGGTTGGTTGCCCATGGCGGACAGGGTTTGGTGGAGCTCCCAATTAAAACAAGCTTGGAAGCAGGAGTGGCATCCGCTTCCATAATAGCTTGCCTCCGGAAACTCTATGAATTTGGAGAGAGGATGAAAGACACACAAGTGTTGAGGACTTTCTTTCACAGGGCCACTATGGGTCACCTGTGACCCGAGGGCACTTAACAACAACAACAAATACATTTTGTGTGTTTTTTCTCTATGGCTGTTAATGACGACTTTCTTTAAGTACACCTTTCTCCAGCTTATATTGTCTATCTCTTGCAAAAACATCTTTAGATTAATGAAGATATTCATTGAAGTCCCTGAAAAAGAGTTTTATAAGATTACATGGAGCATCACTTCTTGAAACTACAATATTTATAAGTTTGGGAAGTTTTAAGGAACTGACAAGGTATTGTGACTCCCTAGGACTGGTATCACTAGAAAAGCCCTATGGCTTTGCCTAAGGGAACCAGGTGATCAAATGCTGTCCACATTTTCCAGTGACAGTTGGCTCTATGGTAAAAGGGTTGTTGAAGTTAACGGTAGTCTTAAAAGGAAGAAGCTGCTGCTCAAAACTCTGTGAGGTGCAAGAAATTAGGATGTGGGCCATAAACAATCTACCTTCACTTCCACTTACCTCCTGTAGATACCTTTCATTGGTCAAAACCAGTGAAGAGCCAGGACACTGGGGAAGTCAGCCTTCCATGCAGAGGAATTGTAGCGCATGATTTTCTTTGTTTTCAAGTAACTAATCTTGATTTTGCTCCATGTATGCATATGATGGCTTTACGCAAGTGTCACAAATGTGTGTTAACTATTTAAACCCCACCCTCTGTTCTCTATTTCCATTGCTAATTTCTCTAGTTCAAGTGCTTACTGCTTCTTTGGAAACACCACCCACTTTGTTCACCTGCCTCCAGAAAAATTCTAATCATGTCACCCACTTGCTATGAATTTGGACCCATTGCCCAATGTCTTATTGGCCAGGTCCAGAGACATTCTACAATCTGTACATCATGTCCTTTTGTCTAGTGCCATAGGACAATTTTTTTTATAGTTTTCTGTGCAAAGTATAATCTAATCCTTTAGTTGTTGTTAGGTGCCTTTGAGTAGAGTACGAGTCATTGTCACACTATGAAGAACTGATCTGACACTCTCTTATCTCATGCCATCCTCATAATCACTGACACACTCAAGCCCTTGCTCTAGTCAAGCCATCTGATTGAAGTTCTTCCTCTCTTTCACTGTCCCTCCATACTTCCAAGCATGATGTCTCTCTCCAAGGCATAACCTCACCTAACAACATGCCCAAAGTACATGAGACAAAGCTTTATTGTATTTGCCTCCAAGAAGCACTCTGGCTGCACTTTCTCTAAGACATATCTGTACTTTTGGCAGTCTATTGTATCTGTAGCACCCTTCTCCAAGGCCACAGTTCAAAGGCATCTATTCTAATGTCATCTTAGTCATTGTCCAGTCCTCAGTGGCATAGCCAGTGACTGAAAAGATCATGGCCTGAATCAGGCAGAATTTAGTCCTCAAAAAACTTATCCTGTAGGAGAAAAATTTCTCTTAATAAATAAAATGTGTCCAGGTGGGTTATATCACCTATAACACTTTGTTCCCTTTAGTCCATGACTCCTGGGCTAAGAGAAAACTCTATTCTTGTTGAATAACTAATTATTAATTAACTTTAATCTTCATTCAGTAAGAATATTCCAGTGCTTACTGTTTGTCAGGCATTGCTAAATATTATTGTAAGGTCACCAAGGAAGGACAGAACCCAGTTCAGGCCAAGAAAGACAGTTTATGGAGAGAAACTGCCAGGGTGGGTCTCAAGCAGAAGACCAGTCCCCAAGAAAAGTTAGGGAGGGGTTTTATATTCTCTTACAAGGTATTTGGGGAAGGGGGTCCTCACAGATGTTTTCTATGAGATAGGGAAGTGGGCTGGGGTTTCAGATAACTATTTCTGGAAAGCGGGTAGAGCAGTTTCACATCCTTGAATGAGAGGAAAAGCATTGTTACTGCTTCCTGTGATTGGATTCTTTCAGTAGCCATCCTGAGAGAGGAAGAAAAGGGCTCTGCAGTCCTAATATTTATACTATGAGTTTAAAAGAACATAAAGTGATTGAGTGAGTCAATAACTATAGTCCAGGGTTGTTTTTGTTATTAGGTTCCATGAGTTGAGTAAAACTCATAGTGACCCTATGAACATCAGATTTGAATTTTGTCCTATCTGTGCCATACTCATTATCTCTGATACACTTGAACCCATTTCTGCAGTCACTGTGTCAATATACTTCATTGAGAGTCTTCCTCTCTTACCAAGTATCATTTTCCTTTCTAAAGAATAGTCTCTTCTAGCTACATATCCAAAGTATGAGAGATGAAGCTTCACCATCCTTGCTTCCAAGGAGCACTCTGCTTGCACCTTTCCAAGGCATATCTGTTTCTTCTTTTGGTAGTCCAAGATATCAATTGGTATTCTGTAAGCTTTATTCATTGTCTAGTTCTCAGAAGCATAGCAAGTAGTTGAAAAGACCATGGCCTGAATCAGGTATACATTAATCTTCAAACTAACATTGCTTTTCAGTGTTTTGGATATGTCCCTGACAGTGGGCTCACCCACAGTACTAGGGGGTTAAAGAAGGTTTATGTTCAGATGGACATAATGGAGTGCTTATGTCCAGATGGATGCAATTGCTCCATTGTAATGCAGGAGAAAAACCAAGGTGTTTTACAAAGGAATTAGGATCAGGGAGTGTGCAAACAAATGGAAGTCACAGGTGATTTCGTATGGAATGGGAGAGCAAACTGAGGTTGGTGATGTGGAATATATAGGAGGTATGGGTGCTTGAGTGAAGCCTTACATTCACTATCATCATGAGATAAAATTCAGCATGGAAAACATGCCTTTGGTAAAATGAATTCTTCCCACTTTTTCAGCATCACCTCCTGCCCTCCCTTATGTTGCTTGTCTCTTCATTTTACTCTCAAACCTACTTTTTAAAAAATTTTTTTATTTTTTTTTGATCCTTCCTTTTACGAACTATGAATATTTCCTTGTAATGCATCTAAGTCTAGGACACTCCTTTGCATTATATTGTGCCAGGTGGAGTATGGCAGTGTCTAAGAGGAAGCCACTGCATCAGGTCAGAACTTCCTCCAATGGCAGCTCTTCAGAAATCACTCATGAAATACTGTACCTGCAAAACTTGTTCTTCAGGCCAAATGGGACACTTTTCTTCATAAGAACTTTTCCTAATTTCTCTTGTTCTTTTCCATTTTCTTCCCGTGAAAGCAAAATTAATAATTACCAATTATTAAATAAGTGGAAATTTCTCTTTCAGAGACGATTTAAATTTGAAAAGTATTAATACAATACAGCAAATACAGGTGCATATGTGGATGGGTTTTTCAACTAAAGAGTTGAATAGAAGATTTCAAATGGCAGCATGGGATGACAAAGCGAAATATTACAATGAAATGTGCAAGGAGTTGGAGTCAGAAAATCAAAAGGGCCGAACTC
>NW_006399766.1:845936-861159 GCF_000299155.1 Elephantulus edwardii | reverse complement strand
CCTTGGAGGCAAGGATTCTGAGGCTCCGTCTAACATATTTTGGACATGTTGTGAGGAGAGACCAGTCCTTGGAGAAGGACATCATACTTGGGAGGGTGGAGGGACAGCGCAGGAGGGGAAGGCTCTCTATGAGGTGGATTGATCCAGTGACTGGGATAATCGGAATGGGAGTGTCAGAGACAGTGCACAGGACAGAGCAGCGTTTAGGGCTGCTGTCGCTGAGTTGCAAGCGACTCGACGGCACATAACAACAACATGTGGATGGGTGAGTGTGAATGTGTGTATGCATGTGTCTGTGTGTTAATTAATGTCAAGGAAACAATACAACAGAGTATGGGATGGAAATATTGAAGTGAATTCAGATGCTTAATGCTCCTCACATGTAGATTTCCTAGGTCAAACAAACATGCAAAAAATCGAAACTCACTGATAACATTGAGTCAGTCTTGTCTCACCATATAGTACAAATTAGACCTGCCCCATGGCATTTTCAAGACTACATTTCTGTGGGAGTCATGTTGCTTATACAGAGTTCTTAGGGGTATAAACCTCCTGTCTTTGCGTTAGGAAATCAACACTCACTAGCCACTCAATCCTCCTGGTTCACATACTTCATAAAAATAATTGTTCCCAATTGTAATGAATTAAAATCTACCCTAGAAATATTGGACTTTGTTGTTGTTGTTGTGTACTGTAGAGTTGGAACCAGCCCATAGCTTCTGAAAGAGTAACCTGCTTACTCAAAGCGAGAGTCATAATTTATCCACCAACAAGAACATGTGTAATAATATCTCACCCTTACAATGGAAAGAAAGGAAAAATCTTTTAGCACTGTGCTGTTTCAAAAGGCAGAAAAGGTATTTGATCAGATGATTGAGTCTCATCTGTCATGAAAAGTTTTCTTGTGAAGAAAATAAGTCCTCTCACTATGTTTTGAATAGTAAAGAGGCTGGTTTTCATTTCCTGCCTAATGAATTATTTACCTACTCCACTGAAGTCCATTTGCAATCAATCTATGCTTAGGCAATGCTCCAAAAGATGGCTTATTCACTAACTTCAAAATCTCTGAATTCGAGATACTATTTCCCGTTGCCATCAAGTCGATTGTGAACCATAGTCATCGGGTAGGACACAGTAGAACCTCCCCATAGGTTTCTGAGCCTGTAAATCTTCACAGGAGCCAACTGTCATAACTTTCTTTTACAGAGTTGCTGAGAGATTCAAAGGCCAGTCTTTTTGGTTAGCATCTGTGAGCTTCACCACTGAACTTTAAGAACTCTGTTGAATTCAACATACCCTTTCTTTACTCTGTGAGAAGTCAAAATAAGATAATTCTTCTCTTATATGATCACAGAGCAAAATGTGGGTAGATAAATATTTTGCAAAGATCATTTTATTTTATTTAATTTAAATCTTTGTATTTTATTTAAATACGAATGCTTAGAGGAATTTGGAAGAGGTAGAAGCCATAAGCTAAGGATATTGCATTTAGTATCTTGGGAAAACAATTAGCAAATTAGTCACCAGTTTTAACAAATTTAGCAAATTAATGATTCTTTTTGAGCTTTCATTTTCCTATAAGCATTCAGGCAGGGTTTTGTTCCATGGTACTGAGGGTCACTATGAGTTAGACGCAACTCAACTATACCTAACAAACAACATAGCAGCTTGTATGAACAAGTTAAAATACTATGAAGGAAGCAGTGGTGGTTCATTCTCCCCTTCCAAGAGAGACCCAAATTCAACTTGATGTATCTCAAGAGCATTCACCAACTGTCAGTGGACACTTACATACTGTCAAGATCCTGAATGGATTTCAGAGGGGCTTTTAGAGTTAAATTAACGAGACCTAAGGAGTAATGTTCTACTTTAGAAAATCAACCAATGAAAATCCTATGTATAACAACAATGTGACCCGATTGTATATGAGGTTGTCATGAGTCATAAAATTAACTCAAAAGCTGCAACCAACAGCCTGCTTATCAAAGTCCCTAGGTGGTACATACAGCTAATACACTTGTCTGCTAACCAGAAGGTTGAAATTTTGAGTTCATCTAGAGGAAAGGCCTGGGTGGGGGAAAATCATAAAAAAAAACCCTATGAAGTAAAATTCTACTTTAAAACTCAACTGAAATGGACAGCAACTCGTTAGATTGTTCATATGATGGAGTAACAAGATATTACCTCACAGAGCAGCTCTTTTTAAGACCACATGTCATGTAGGAGGAAAGATGTGCCTTGAAAATAAAAAAGGCTCCACAAGTCCTCTGTTCCTCATCTTAGAGATAAATTGAGAAGCTTTACAGTAACAACATCAGTAGACTGAGCCCCAGCCAGAAGCAGTAGGGCAACGAATTCAAGTATAAGTGACATGGACATCAGCTAACTTTCAGATTACTCAGTATGCATTATAGTTATTTGACTTGCTCACCAAATTAATTTCCCTATTAGCATATCAGCTTAACAATGTCTTTTTGGCTGCTCAAGTGATTGCTTGTGGATGACTTTCTAGTTAGTAATCTGATATCAAGTTTGAGATAAAATGCATCTTTGTAAGGAACAAAGAGAAAATAGTAACACTAGCAGAAATATGACAATAATGAAAATATTAGCTGGAAAGCTCTGGTGCTAAGAAACTACTGCAATCTGAAAGGCATGCAATTTGAATCAACAAGCTCCTCCACTGGAGAATAGACAATCTCCTCCTGTGCGATTTATTGCCTCTGAGAACCCACTGGAGTGTCAGCTATGGGTCAGTTCTGACTTGACAGCATACAACAATCCATCATCTAAAAAAAAATCATTAAAAATTAGGACCCATATCTTCAAAGATAATGCTAGGTATATTTTAGTGTGTCTAGGAATGCCAAGTATCTCTTGAAGATTCCACTTAAAAAAATCAACATTTTATTATCAAAATAGCTTTGAATTATTAATGAAGTATTATGTAATTAATATTAAATTTTGCTTTGTGTTTACAATAATGAACTGAATAATTTCAAATAAAACCGTTACTGTAAAAATAGAAGGATTACTTGTAAGATGTGTATAAAAGTCCAAAGGGGGAAGGGACAGAGAGGCTGAAGGTGAGGGGGCAATGACAAGGTCACAGAATTTGGTGGGTGGAGGGAGGGGTGTAAAATTAGGGAAAATCCAGTGGAACCAGAAAAGATGGGGTAATATTTTTTTGAGTGGGCATATATCAATGGGGAATAATTTTATGAAACACAATGTATGAGGAAGACGGTATGAAACACAATGTAAATGAAGAAATGTGTGAAACAGAGTATGTATGAATGAGACACAATGTATATAAATTTTCTTTTCAAATAAACATAAAATAAAATTTTAAAAATAGAAAATAAAATATTTTTTTACAAGCTTGAAATATCTGAGATAATCTTAAAATTAAGGCATTTTCAATCACTTTAAAGTACTAAAAAGCAAGGATATCTGATGGAAGACCAAGGTGCACCCCACCCAAGCCGTGGTCTTTTCAGTTGCTGCATATTCTTTTAAAGGTAGGACAATAATAAGAAAGGCAGAATAATTGGTTCCTTTGAATTGTAGTGCTGTCGAGGAATAGAGAATATTATACAGAACTCCAAGAGAACAAACAAATCCACCTTTTAAAAGTTGTATGTAGAGTGCTCCTTGGAAGCAAAGACTGTGAGATTTAGTCTCACACTTTGGTATATTTTCAGGAGGGGACAGTGCTTGAAGAATGACATCATGCTCTGAAAAATAGAAGGTCAACAAAGCAGAAGACAATCCACAACAAGATGGATTGGCAAGGTAATAGTTAACAGTGGGCTTAAGACAACACAGACACTCAAAAATATGCAGTGAATGCAACATGGCAGACATTTGTGAGGATGTTGCAGGATCAGCCAAGTTTTTATTTGTTGTACATAAGGTTGCTGTAAGCTGGAGTCAATGCAACAGTATATCACAACAACAGTATTCACAGAAACAGTGCACATACATATAGATCAAAGATGAATTTTAAAGTAAAAGGTAATGTAAGCACAAAGTAAAAAATAGAACATGATCAATATATTAGCTGTCCCTTAAGAGTGCATTTCTTAGAATATCTTCTCTTTCCATTAAAGATAATCACTGAAACTTGAATGACCTTGCTTTTGTTTTTTTATAATGATTTATGAATGTAAAATCAACTATTTAATTTAGTCTGAAATTGAATGGGGTAGAACTAGATAGGTTCTTTATTCCTGCTTCTTTCTATCAAAATTTATCTGTGAAAGTATCTCTTCTCTTCCATGTAGGCATATTTCATTCCTTTTCATTGCTGCATATGATTTGGTTGTACCACAATTTTGTTATACATTTTATTGTTGATAAGCATGTAGATAGTTTACTTTATGTTTGTTGTAATTACAAAGAATATGTCAATGAGTATTCTTGTACATGGCTTCCTGGTGCATCACTGTTGATCACTGTCATCTAGTTTTATCCCCTTTTCCTTTTAACACTACACATGGTAAATTTACTTATTCCAACAGAGAGACAAGGGGAGAGGGGAGAAGCACAAAAGAACAAACAAAATTTTAAAAAAAGACCCAGTACCTTCAAATTTATTCCAACTCATAGTAACCCTATAGAAAGAATAGAGCCCTACACGATTTCCAAGACTGGTAGCTTGGAACTAAGGAGTTGAGCTGTCAACCTACACTGTTCCAATCTACCAGTTGCTCTATGGAAGAAAAAAGGGCCACCTCCTGTCATGTGATGTACTGCCTTTGAAAATCTGCTGAAGGGTCATGTGTGAGTCAGTTCTGACTCAACAGTGCATGACAACTAATACCATATTTTTATGAAAGAATTCTAAAAGAGGATTGCTACATCTTTTCCCCATGTTCACACAACCAGCCTTCACTGCCAGAGCTCCTCATGATGGAAGAGTATTTAGTATTTTTCTTCATTATTATTTAGTTTTGAGAGCAGAAGTGGCATCCACTTTTTAAATAACATGCCTCTGGAAACTCTATGAACTTTGATAAATGTTGATAGTTGTAGAAGGACTTCAAGCCTTTTGTTCATAGGGTTGCTATGAGTAGTGCCTGGCTCGAAGGCAATCAACAACAACAATTATTTAGTTGGAGCTGACACTTAGGTCTTTGGAGGCTGCAAACTGCATGGGAGGAAATGGCAGATCTGTCTCTTATGGAACAGCTGCTGAATTCAAACCTCTAAGGTGGTGCTGCCTTTGGGTTAGCAACACAACTCCTTATAGACTATGTTATCATCACTTCCTTAGTATCAGCTATGCTTTTATCTTGAAATCCAATTTGAAAGATAAGCATGGTATTGTACTAATTAATCCTCTCCAAGTTGCAATTTCTTTTCCCATGAATCCCTGTCCTATCCTGTGCCACCCTCACACTTCTTGAAACATTAGAGCCTATTGTAGTAGTCACTGAGTAAATCCACCTAGTCAAGGGTCTTCCTCTCCTTCACTGGCTCTCTACCTTCCCAAGCATTATGTCTTTCTTCAAGAACTAGCTCCTCCTAGAAATATGCTCAAAGTATGTAAGGTGAAGCTTCATCATCTTTGCTTCCAAAGAGCACACTCGCTGTACCCTTTCCAAGACATACTTGTTTGCTCTTTTGGACGTCTATGGGATGCTCAGTACTCTTCTCCAACATCATAGCTTAATGTCATAAAATATACATCTGTCATCCTTATTCATTGTCCATCTCTCAGATGCATAGGAAGTGATTGCAAAGACCATACCTTGATTCAGATACACCTTGATTCCCAAATTGATATCATTACTCCTCAAAAACTTGCAGAAGTCCCTAACTGCAGACTTCCCAATGCAATATGTTTCCTGATTTCCTGACTGCTAATGCCAAGAGTGTTAATTGTAGATCAAAGTAAAATGAAGTTGCTGATAGTTTCATTCTTTTCTTCATCTATCATGATCTTACCTATCAATTCCAGTAGTAAGAATCTTTATTTTCTTGACATTGAGATGCAATCAATATTTAATGTATTTTTTTATCTTCTGCAGCAAGTACTTCATGTCCTCTTCACTTTCAGCAAGCAAGATTGTGTCATTTGTATAATGAAGGTATTGGGAAATCTCCCTTCAATCCTGATGCAACATTCCTCTTCATAGAGTCAGTCTTCTCAAATAATTTGTTCAGCATACAGATTGAATAGGTGTGGAGACAGAATACAACCCTGGTGCACACTCTTCTTAATTTTAAACCATATAGTGTTTGTTCCCTTGCTCTGTTCAGACAACAGCCTCCCAGCCTAGTCGTAGGCTTTGCATGACCACAATTAAGTGCTCTGGGATTCCCATTTTTCTTTATATTAACCATAACTTGTTATGATCCACAGTCTTTGCATAGTCAATAAAGCATAAGTAGACATAATCGTAAATGTCTTTTATTTTAGATAATAGGTTTTTTAAAAGAAAAGGCTTGATAAAAGTTTGTTTCCCAAGAGTTCAACAAGTTCATTTAGCAATGGAACACTTCAGTAATACAATTTGCTCTTTTTTCAATATGTATAATCCTAATGCAAAAGAGAGGAGCTCTCTTGCTATAGTTCACAGCTGCTACGTGGGAGAAAGTCTCCTACCTTGATGATTTATGGCCTCAAAAACAGAGGGCTCCACTCAATGGCAAGATGTTTGGGTTTTCTATGGTTAAAAAATATAAGGCCTCTCACCCCAACACACATGTATTCACAGTTTTAGAAGCTCTGTATGTGATTTAAGGAGTCCTAGTGGTACAGTGGTTAGGTATTCAACGGTTATACAAAATGTCAATTACTTCGAGTCACCAGCCTTGAGCAAATTGTGACAGTCAGCTTTCTTTTATGAGACAGTTCTACTCTGTCCTACAGGACAGCACTGAGCCAGAAACCACTCTCCATCAATGCATTTCGCCGTCTACACGGCTGGGGTACAGTCCAGTAGAAGCTGCACATCCGCCGGTTTCTCACCAGGTGGACTCTGCGTAAATGAGAAGGCACGTGGCACATCAGGAGCCAAGCACAAGCGACGCCCAGCGACGCCCTCCACGTTCTGCTTCTTTATTCCACTCTTGGCAGTTGGTGGCGGTGCTCCTTCCTGTTGGTGTCATGGCTACTCAGGCACCCTCAGAAAAAGGAGCAGAAGCAGCAGCTCTTTGAATCCATGGAGAGGGAAGTTCCAGGAGAGGCCAAGAATGTGGTCACCTCAGCGAACAGCGACGATGCTAGAGGGACCTGCAGCGGAGAATCTGTTGCCCAGTTTCCCTCAGCACTGAGCGACCCGTCACCATTGGACTCTCAGGCCAGCCGCATGGAGCTCTGGTCCCCTGCAGACGCCACCGTTTCTGTCGCTGTGGAGAATCCTGGGGCACAGTCTCTAAGTCTCGTGCAAGTGACCAGTGCTTCTGACCTTGGAGGTGGCCTGACTGCTCCCATGGACCTTACATGTATGGTGGATACAAGGGACCTAGATGCTCCATTCTGGTCTTCAGACAGTAAGGTCATCCCGACAAGAGCCGTCGGTCCGGACGGGGGACGTGGCATCCAGAACAAGAACCCAGAGGGAAACTGGGACAAGGAGCCTGCTCCACCTCCTGTGGCCCAGCCGGGCCCTGCCCTCCGAAGTCTGGCAACACCACCAGGCTGCACTTCCAACAGCAGAGCAAGCACTGCAGACCTTGCTAGCTTCAGTCTCCAGTCTGGATCTAGCTATGATCGAAGCAGTCAAGGCTTGGGAACAAGCACTCCTAGTGGCAGAGTGCCAAGCCTTGGACGTCCCACACCGAGTCAGCCAGCACTGCGCAGGGGCCCTGCTGATCCTCCCTGGTCAACTCGCCGGCGCCCTGCTTTAGCAGCACGTACCAGCTTAGGGAGGATTGTCATGCAGCGTTCTTCAAGCTCTCCTGATCGTGCTGTGCTGTGCCTTGTCCCCTTTTCTGAAAGTCCCATCTGCAAGAACGCCTCATCGTCTTCTGGAGCATATTCCTTTCTTTTCTCCAAGGAATCTGATGGGAGCCTCTCCTCATCCCCTCTCAGATCTCTTGGTCCCAGTCCCTCCTCTTCCACTGATGGGCTTTCTGACCAGAATTCCTCTTCCTTCTCTCCTGGGCACCTTGGTGGGAGAGTTTTGTGCAGCCCTCCATCCAGAGTTAGGCGTTCCTTACTGCCTGAGTTTAATGAAAATCCTCCTGCCTCTGCAGAAGAGCAGGCTGAACTCAGGAGCAGTTCTGCACCACACTGTCAGGCATGTGAACCCCCAGGTTCCCCAGAAGAATCCATACTCACCCCCTGCACTGATGAGCTGCCTGTTCAGTGATTACCTCTGAGGTTTCCAAGATTTGTGCACACCACTTTGTGCACATCCCCAGCCATGATGGCTCTTGATTTCAGGACCGCTTCTACTTTGCCCTTTAGCTTAGAGTCTTCTTTTACAAGTTACCATTTATAATGTTAACTTTCTAATGAATAAAGCAGAAATGTTAGTTTCCTTTAGTAGTACTACTACTCAGTATAGTAATTGAATACCACTCAGTGTACTACTACTGACATTATTATGAAGCAAATTATAATTTCTGCACAGCACAGTGGATATAACACAAATTACTATAAATGGATGCATGCATTTTATAAAGGGTATACACTGGAATATTATTGAGCCATAACAATTAATAAAATTCTGATACATGCTACAGTACAAATTGAACTTGAAAATAGTATGCTAATTGGAGGAAGGCAAAACCGAAGTTCATATATTATCACATTTATATAAAGTTTCCTAATGTAAGATATATAGACAAAATAAACCAATGTTTCCCTGAAGATAGTATAGAGAGGAAAAGGGGGAACAGAGTTTCTTTTAGGAATGATGAAAATATTCCAGTAGCCAACAGTGAGATAATTACAACATTGTCAACATAATAAAAGTTCCACTGAGATGATTAATTCTGTGTTGTATGTATTTCTCTTAAACAAAATATAAACACAAGACCCCAAATTCCCTGTCATTGAGGTCTACATTCATGTGAATGAATGAAAAGCAAGGCAGAAAGATAAAATCAGTAGAAAATGGAATTTTTAAAGGGCCATCAAGGCTTTGGATTTTGTTATGAGAGTGAACTGAAGACATGCACTTTGACTAAGTCATAAGGGAAATAGCAGTTATTACAATCAGTTCAAAATAAAATCTGTAACTATAGGAATACTGACCAGGAATATTAAAATTATAAAGAAATAAAGTAAAAACTTACTTTATTAGGATGTGAAAAAGGAAACAAGTGGACCTCCAGACCTCTAAGTGAACTTGTCTATAGACAAATGAGCCTCCAGAGAGAATTTACATTCTGCACTCTCAGTGACATACAAAGGTTTTTAAATAGGATGACAGCATATGGCTAGAGGCAGATATTCAAAGCAAACACCATGGGGCATAAGGGGAGTGATCTCGGCCTCTGAGAGGGGCCACTGGACAGGGCAAAGCCCCCATGGAAGCAACAGCACCATTCCTCCCAGGTCTGCCACGATGTGAAGTAAAGTAGAGCATCAGACCCTGCACAAAATGAAGGTTCAGGCACCAGAGTCCTTAGCAGGGACATTCCTAGGCCTAGGCCCAATAAGGGTTAGAGAAGGACATCAGTGATGTCTCAAAGTTTATGCATCATTCATATGTGTGGGCAGGGATGAGTTCTGGGGTTCTGATCAGCCCTGGCCAGTACGGTGGTGAAGCTTGACCTGATTGCAGCCAACATAATTCATAAGATAAAAAGTGAGCATTGCCTCAGCAAGTGCAGGCAGACTCCTCGCTCCTGCTTCACACGAGCTGAGCTACTTTCTTCAGTGACCCTCACCCATTTTGCTGGTGAGTATTATGGTGTACTTGACTGCTAACATCCTACAGCTGACTGGTAACAAGGCTGCAACCAACCATGAAGACTTCATCAGCCCAAAACACCTGATGCAAACAATACACAGCAACACACAGCTCCATCACCTTCGGGAAAAGCTAAATAAGACTTAGCTGAAGACACACAGGATCCAAGCAGAGGTGATGAAGTCCAGGTTCCACTGGAGTTGCTGCAGCTCTGCTCAGCCCCCAAAATGCTGAGATCTGAAGATATACTTCTTACTACCTAAAAAAACAAAAAACAAAAAACAAAAAAACACCCCACCTAAAAAAACAAAAGCAATAATAAAGGGCTTATATCCATGAACTTCTGACTCCTCTTGTGTTTTATCCTTTGGAGTTGGAGGGGACCCCGAAGGGAGGTATCCAGGGATGGAAAGTGGTAGTAGTCTGCATGGGTTGTTTGAATTCATGATTTCAGATAGGAGCTATTCATTATGGTGGGAGTGCTGAGAGAGGTCCTGGGTGGGCTGAGAGGGATGTTGTGGTCTGCTGAGGTCAAGGACATGTGAATATTGACTGGGGATTTCTTTGGTATGATCGAGCCTTCAGGTTGATGATAGGAACAGGGATGAAGAGAAAGACTCTGCACAGGGTCTGGAAGCTTAATCTGTAAATGGGAATATTTAAACATCAGAAGGTGATGGCAGAAGATCTCAGGGGGAAAGGGTGGCATAATGGCTGGCATAAACTTAATGAAGCTTTACATGAAGATAGAAGGTTGGCTTGGAAACCATAAAGAAACAAACATGTTTATTTCAGTATTCATAACCTACTTCTTTCCAAAATAAACTTAGTTGTTGCTATGCGCTATTTAAGTCAGAACCAACTCATAGTGGGTTTTCAGGGGCTGCAGTTTGCACAGGAGATTGTCCATTTTTCTCTCATGGAGTGGATATGGACTGCATATCTTTGAGTTGGCAGCACTACTCCTTGCCACTAGGGCCACAAGATCTCCCTGGTGGCCAAAGGGAACTTAAGCTAGGAATTATTAGATAGTGCTTATAGTCGTTCTGTGCAATTTCCTACTCTTACTATCGCTGTGGATACTCGTCAATTTTAAATTAGAACTAAAAATAACTTACTATCTGGTATGATACATGCAATTCAGGCAGTTACCAATGGTTCTTAAATATCACAATATAAATATATTGTACTTACTATCTGGTATGAGACATGCAATTCAGGCAGTTACCAATGGTTCTATAAATATCACAATATAAATATATTGTACTACAAACATAGGTGTCAACTCTGTCTTCAGTTGTAAGAATACTTAGTCAGTTTAATAATGACCATAGATAAAAAGAGTTCTCAGTGTCTGAGTACCTGTCTAGAGATATATGCTATATATAAATTCAATTTCAACTTATTGATTCAATGCACATATAAATCTTATGCAAACTCTCACTTGTGATTTAAAAAAGAAACAAAAAACAAAAGGTCAAAGTTGTAGCAATCCAAGCCTTCCTCTGTGAGCGTCAGCATTTGGAATTTTCAGCTATTCATCACATGCTCCAGGGCTACCTTTTTCATCCTCCAGGACTTTTTACAGAAGATTTGCCCCATGTTTCTAACAGAAGGCAGTGGACAGCAAGGACTGACTCACCTTGTGTCTGTACACTGCTGCTTAGCACAATGCCTTGTACATGGGATACCTTCTATACACAGCTGCATTTCTTTTATACCCCCAGATATTTAGGTGCCTTCTCCTAAGACATAGCTTGATGCTAGGATCTGTGGCTGACCTTGTAGAGACAGGAGAGAGCTGGCCAGAGGAAGAAAACAGCGTTAGATTAAGGACCAGTCAGTCCATCTCTGGGTTCCTCTGTTCCCCATGGCCTGCTGACTCACTCTTGCTCCTTACACCATCTGTCAGAATAAAAGGATTCAACTGGGCCTGTGTCTGCTTCACTGAAGGGTTCTGAGAATATGAGGAGCAAGATTGGAATACTGTTTGGAGTTCCTTAGAATATGTGTTCAAGAAAATGACAAGAAACCTAGATGCAATCTGATCTATTACAATAGTGTAGAGAGAACTGTACTTGATGGGATTGGTTTTCGGGGGTGTGACATTCTGCAAGGAGGTTATCAAACTTTTACTGTGGAATCTCTCAGTGAATTTAAATAATCAATTTTTGCCAACTGATTAAATCTTGGTACTTCTCAGATATTCTTTTGGTTAAATGATTAGCTAGCTGTTAGTGCTACTCAGAAACTCTTTTGGGAATCATAATAAACACATTAAATTCCAAGTACACAGAACATAACTGTCAAAATGTTCAATCCACACATACTTGTGATTTACTCCAGAGTGATGGAGTACTCCAAGCATTAGCCAAGCTCAGCCCTTACTCTTCTGTTACTTGAAGAGAGGCTGACCTCTCCCAACAACTGCAGGTGGAGATTCTCCTTCAGCTGGGAACACAACAGCACTCTCCTACTGGAAATGGACTCTCTTTGTGTCCTAAGCATGAGTTTGTCATATTGAGATCCTTCAGATTACAAAATAAGTGTAATGCAAAGAAATTAATCAATAAGTATGGTGTTACCAGGTTGGTTAAATCAATAAATATCGTGTTATCATGTTGATTAAATCCCTGTCCAATGTTTTTAGAAGTTATTTAGAAGTGCTTAAGCAGTTGCTTCTGATTGTGGCTGGTTGTAGCACTAAACATGGTCTCCTTGATAATTCCAAGAAGGAATTCATTACATGAATTAAAAAGCCACAGCATGACGTGGGTCGAGTCATAGGCACTAATGCTTTGTGGTCAGTTTATTAGCCCTCACTGTCCATGCAGTGGGTGACAGGAAAAGTCTCTACCACTCTTGAAAGGATCAGGTTTCTTGGGCACTTTCAGACCCTGTTTTCTCTGAGAGGCAAAGTCTAGAGTGAGCATTCCTAAACCAGTGCTGGCAAGCCCTTTGGAGACTCACACAGGCAGGGGAGCATCAGACAGATTAATATTGCCATCTTGTTTAGGAATGTACTTCAGCTGGGCTTGTGGGTTTCATAGGAAAGGCAGTACCCAGGACAAATATAGCCTCATTCTGCATTGTACAGCCTTCTGAATCCCCTCCTAAATGTGCACACGAGTTCAGCTCTCAGAAAAGGAAGAGGGGCAGAGGTACACTATACTTGAGAGAGCAGCAACACCTCCAGTTCAAACTCTTCAGCATTTCTGAAAGGTGGGAGGGGAGACGCCTAGGAATACTTTGTTGTGTAATGTGTGTACCCTGGCTAGGATACAAGTGGTGCTCAGCGTCCTGCTGGGAAAGGAGGTGATAGATACTAGTGAGGCTGTGACTGCTAAGCCAGGTCTGTGCACTGCAGACATCAGGACAGGCTGCCTCAGGTGTAGGTCTGCACAGCACAAATCATCAGATGTGGGATGACACAATGACAAGAGTTGAGTCCGTAGGGCTTCTTAGTGCGGTATTGAAATGAAGACCCAGGAACTAGGCTGGCTTCCCTTGTATTCTTTGGAAATGGTTGTTGTTGTTGTTGCTGTTGTTGTTGTTGTTTATAG
Organism: Elephantulus edwardii; assembly: GCF_000299155.1. Classification (NCBI taxonomy): domain Eukaryota; kingdom Metazoa; phylum Chordata; class Mammalia; order Macroscelidea; family Macroscelididae; genus Elephantulus; species Elephantulus edwardii. Next base: position 847,721 of record NW_006399766.1, on the reverse strand, counting down.
GTGTCATAGAGTTTTATACAACTCATAGCGACCCTAGGAACACTGTCCTCTCCTGTGCCATCTTCATCATCACTGACAGCCCATTGTTGCTGTCCCTGTGGCAATCCATCTTGTTAGGGGTCGTCTTATTTTACACTGACCATTCACCTATTTAAGCATGATGTCCCTCTCCAAGGAATAGCGTCTCCTAGAAACACACTGAAAGTATGTGAGACAAACGTTTGCAATACTTGCCTCAAAGGAGCACTCTGGCTGCATCCTCTCCAAGACATACCTGTTTTGTTCTTTTGGCAGATTGTGAGATATTCAGTGCTTTTCTCCAACACCACAACTCAAAGGCATTGATTCCTCTACTGCTATTCATTGTCCATCCTTCAGACGCATAGGAAGTAATGTAAAAAACCATGGTCTGAATCAGACACACCTTAATCTTCAAACTGACATCATTCTCTTAGTAATTTGGAGAAGTCCCTGACAGCAGACATTCCCAGCATAATACATCTTTTGATCTCCTGATTATTGGTACCAAGGGTGTTAACTGTAGATCTGAATAAGATGAAATCATTGACAATCTAAATATTTTCTCCATCTATTATGATATTGCTTATTGGTCCAGTGGTGAGGATTTTTGTGACTTTTGGAAATGGAGGCATTATGCAGTCCCATGTTCTTCATAATAACATGAAGTCCCTTGGTCTCGGTATCTGACAAATGCTGCAGGAGGTGGACAGAGGAAAATGACCTAAAACTTTAGAAAGAGACATGGAGCCTCCAAAACATGTTTTGAGAAGGGAAAGTACTATGAACATCAAATATATTATTTCCTGAAGCACAAATTACAAAGTAGCGGGCCACAGACATAATTTGAACATTAAATGGTTTTTTTTTAGGGCTCTAGAGAAATTTCAAAAGAAAATGAAATTAATTAGCTGCCAACACATACAATTCAAGAACTTTTTACCTGAAGGTATGCCCTTCCCAGTTTATGTTGAGAAGTTAAAATCTTAGGACATTCACACAGTTGTGATAGTTGGACATGACTATCTGCTGCCTTATTAAAACTCTCATTGACCACAGTCCCCACTTTTTTCTATTGGATCTCATGTCTCACTCCGCTCACATACAGCACTTGCCTGGCTACTGGAAGTACTTGAGATCTCTACTCACATGATAAGTTAATTCTAAAACCATAGTGTTCAAAAGGATTAATTTAAAGAAGTAGATGTTTCAATGGGTCCCAAACTATCTGTGATGCAGGATCAGACTTTTAAGTTTATCTTCATTCTATCATTCAGATACATTTTGTTTTTAACATTAATTACAATTTGTGTTTGCTTTTCACTTGTTTTATTTAATTGTAACTTGGACTCCTCTATAACCTAAGGGTTCTTTATAACAGTCAATGATTACTTTAAAATAAAGATGAGCAGGTAAGGGAGACATGACTGAAACCAGAATAATTAGAACAGGAAGAATGAAAAGGGTCATGGTTTATGAAGAAAGTAACCAATACCACTGAACATCTTGTGCAGAGATTGTTGAATAAGAATTTAAGGTGGAAAAAAAAGAATTTAAGGTGCAAACTTTCACACAATAAAACATTTTGTCTATTAATTAGGTTTTATAAAATTAATCACAATTGGACTATGCCCACCATGACTCTGTCCTTTCAGATAAGTGGGAAAGATTGCATGAAACACAAAGTGAATGAAGAATAGTTTGAAACACAATGTATATGAACTTTGTAAGTTAACCAATATATTTTTTAAAAAAATACTTTTACTT
>NW_006399766.1:844306-845136 GCF_000299155.1 Elephantulus edwardii | reverse complement strand
GAACAAATTCAAACTTCGAGTTGCAATACTTAAGGATGATTTGGACATAATATTAATTGGTCCAGGAAGTATTAAAAGAAGATGGAAAGAATATAGAGAGTCTTGGTACCAAAAGGAATTGGTGGACACAGAAGAACTCCATGAAACAATGTATAAGCAAGAGGCTGTGGTGATGAAGAAGAAGTTCAAGTTGCTCTGAAAAAATTTGGCAAAAGACAAGGGCCCAGGAAATGACAGCTTACCATTTGACATATTTCAACAAACAGATGCTGCCCTGGATGTTCTCACCAAGTTCTGCAAAGAAATCTGGAGGACAAACACCTGGCCAACTGACTGGAAGAGATCTATATTTGTCCCCATTCCAAAGAAAGGTGATTCGATAGAGTGAGGAAATTATCGAACAGTATCACGATTCTGCTGGAAATTATCAAAAAATGACTGTAACAGTCTATCAACAGAGAACTGTCTGAAGTGCAGGCTGGCGTTAGAAGAGGCGATGGCACTAGGGATATTATAGTTAATGTCAGATGGATCTTGGCTGAAAGTAGAGAAGCCAGAGGAATGTCTATCTGTGTTTCATTGACTATACAAAGGCATTTGACTGTGTGGATCACAGCAAATTGTGGCTGACTCTGAGAAGGGGAATCCCAAAACACTTGATTGTACTTATGTGAAACCTATACTCATAATCATAAACTATACCTATAATCAGAACATAGGTTTGTTGTGCATAGAGTTAACAGAAAGTGCAACCTAGGTAGAACTATCAAGTATGGAAATACAAAGGAGGAGGAACAGTTGTAAGCAGACCCTAGTGATTGGTACATGGA
>NW_006399766.1:826551-836711 GCF_000299155.1 Elephantulus edwardii | reverse complement strand
AATGAAAATGGGAAGTGGACAGCTGTATCAGCAAGTAAAAAATGCCCACAAATTTTTGGCAGACTACAAGCATATGGAATAGAAATGATCAAAAAAGCAAAATGAAGGCTGTTCTGGCCTAGGAAAAAAATGGAAAGAACAGATTTTGCATTGCAGAATCCTGCAGAGAATTAGGATTCTTAAGAACCCTGGTTACCGGGGAAACAGCTAATAGCTTTGGTGTAAAAACTAAACTAAACCTACCAAGAGTCAAAATGCCAGTGACCAAGTGGTCATGTTAGGCAGCTTTTAAAGCCTTTTCCTTAAATGCAGATAACTGGCAATCACTACACATTGAAGAAAGAATCCAACATTTAAAAAGAGGTCAAGAGAGTACAAAAATAATCACCGAACACAGATAATTTTTAGAGAACAGATGAAAACTTGCATCTTGACATACATTAAAAAGATTAAATATATCAGTAAAACAAGAATGAAACACAATGAATAAAAACAAGACAAGGCTACTGAGACATTTTAAAAAAAGACATATTCATCAGGAAAGTTAGGCTTCCTGAAACGTAGAACTAAAGGCCAGAAAAAACCTCAACAAGAACTAAATAGAAAAATAGACATACAAATGACATAAGGGAGGTACAGAATACAGCCAAAAGAAATTCTAAAAAGAGAAATGACACAAAAATTGTCAGATAAAATACTTTCATAAGCCTTCATATTAAAAAAGCCCATCAAGTACCCAACAAGCAGACAATTAATACTAGACACATTGTAAAATTTCAAAACATCAAGAATCAAGAAGCTGAAAGCTTCCAAAAAGAAAAGATCTGATCTCTTATCAAGGGATAATTTCACTTTAACTTCAGACTTTGCATTAGTAACAATTTATGGAAAAAGAAAAATCTAATGATCAAAGGCTGGATGCTCTCCAACAACATAGCTGTTACAGGTTGAACTATGTCCCTCCCGAAAATATATTTTAAAATATGGATAACCATTTGGAAATTAGTACTTTGTTGCATTAAGAAAGCACTTTTTAAAAAAATTTTATTATTTTGTGTGTGTGTACCGTCAAACTGGATCTGACTGGTACAGGAGGAGATGGCCCCTCCTTCTCCGGCAGAGCATCTGGTGGATTCGAACCACATATCTCTGGGATTGCAGTACAGCTTCTTGCCACTAGGCCACCAGAGCTCCCCTAAGAAAGCATTTTTGTTAGTTGCTTTACAGTAGACTATGACTCATAGCAACCCTATGAACAACAGGTCTGAATCCTCTCCTCCTGGTATAGAGCATATCTTAGGTAAATTTCTTTTGAGATATAAAAGAGATTAGGAAAATATCACAGAGACTTGGGGAGAAGGACGTCAAGTCACATGAACATCAGCTAGGAATCAAAGATCATAACATACAAGGACTTTACTCCAGAGCCAACTGAGAAAGTCTTCTCTTAAGAATTGGCACCTTGAATTTGGACTTCCAGCCTCTGAAACTGTGAGAAAATAAATTTCTGCTTGTTAACGTCACCCTACTTACAGTATTTCTGTTATAGCAGCACTAGGTAACTAAGACTGGGCCATTATCATATTTAAACTGATTTAAATTTAAACTAATTACAACTAAGTAAAAGAAAAAAATTCAGTTCTTCAGTTATACTAGTTTTGTACATAGGGTTTTCAGAGGCCTGCTATTTCAGAAGTGGATGGCCAATCCTTCTTCCTAGTCTGTCTCAATGTGAATGTTCAGATTTAGAGAAGTATTAGACAGACCAGCAAGTTAAAGGTACATCCCTTATTGCGGAGTTAACTTTGGTGTCAGTGTTGTCCCTGCCTTTCTCACATGCACCTTTACGCACTTATTTCCTGATTCAAGATCCCACAGGATATCCATCCACTTCTACCCCCTCCCTTCACATCTATCTCCCTTTCACCAGCCCTCCATCTAATAACTTAGGTAATCAGAGACGCCGAGAAGCTCGCGACATCCGTTCCGGCAGAAAGGTCAAAACAGAGGCTCAGCTCTGACTAGCTGAAGTTGGGCACCTCACAGGACAGCCAACAGACCCCACAGACCCACCCTATTTTCTCAGGTAATCGGAGACGCCAAAAAGCCTGCAACATCCATTCCGGCAGAAAGGTCAAAACAGAGGATCGGCTCTGAGTAGCTGAAGTTGGGCACCTCAAAGGACAGCCAGCAGCCTGGGGCCCTCAGGCCAAGAAAAGCCTATCTACACAGCAATTCTACAGGATGCATTACCTTTGACCGATAAATATTGCGACTGAAATTCAGAGACACTGATCCCAACATGATGTGTTTGAAATCACAGAAGCAAGGGTAATCATAGGGTCCCACAATTTGATGGTTGGAGGGAAGGGGGGTGGAAAGGAAATGGGAAAGATCCAGTGTGAAAAACCAACATATACTAACCTTGTAAATAAACCAGTATAAAATATTAAAAAGGTCAGTTGACTATTTTGACACTTCCATTTGAAGTAATTTCTTTCTAGAAGCCTTCTATTCTAGTTATACTCTTTGCTTCCTGTTATTTCAATCCTATAGCACTCTGTCCAACTGTTTTTTCAATTGTTTCACCATGATTAGGAACTTCCACTTACATTTTCTTGAACATACACTTGTAGCCAACTAAAACTTGTTAATACAGAACGCTCATCTTGTGTACATGCCGGGAAATTGCTACATTATGAGACTGGTAATTTGACCTGGAAATGTGATTATCATGGTTAATGTCAGTGTCAATGTGGCCATGACCCTCAGTGTAATGTACCTAGTCTGTGTGTTATAAATTCTAAACTCAATGGTGTTAACAAGGCAAGATTACAAACAGAGCTGTAAATATATGATGAGCCTCATCTAAACTATGGTGTTGGTGAAGAATGTTAAATATCTTAAATACTGCCAAATATATAAACAATTTTTTTCCTGGAGTAAATGCAGCAGGGTGTTCCTTAGAAGAAAGGATTGTAAGACTTCCTCTCAAATACTTAGAGAATGTTGTCAGAAGGCTCCAGCCTTCGGACTAGAACTCTAACAACTATAATATATATGACATATAAACTTCATTGGTTTTACATCTCTAGAGAACTCAGTCTAATTCTATAATTAAAGAGGGAATAGGAGTAGGAGAGACCAAGGAAGATACAGTTCTCTCCCACTGATATCACACAAGATATACCTGGAGATGTTAACAACAACAGCAGCAACAAAAAAATATCCACTGTTGTCAAGTCAGTTCCTACTCATGGTGACACACTATGTGGTTTCTGAGGTTATATTTCTTAAATGAAGGAGACTGTATTGGCAAGAAGTTGGTGAGTTTGAGTTGTAAACATTTCGGTTAACAGCCATGCACTGAACTCACTGTTATAAGGAGTCTTTGGAGAGATTAAAGAGGCATAAAATGTGTACCACAACTTAGGGAAAGTGATAAGAAAGTATTTCACATTTTTGAGCCTATTGTAAGTTTTTAATACCCATAGAGTTAAATTTAAAATTCATATTCTTGATAGATTATACGTATTATATCTTAACTAAGAAAAAAATTGATACCTTTTAATTGTGGTGTTAGCAAAGAATATTCAATACACCACTAACTTCCAGAAAAGCAAACAAATTTATCTTGGAAGAACTGTGGTCAGGGTACTCCTTAAAAGTAAAGATAGTAAGACTTTATCTCACATATACTATGGGCATATAACTAGAAGGAGTCAGTCCTTGGAAAAGGACATTATACTTCATTGTGGTTGTTGTTATTGTTGTGTGTCATATAGTCTGAACCAACCCATAGTTGACCCTTTGGTGGGTTTTCAGAGGCAGTTAATCACATGGGAGGAGACTGCCCATCCTTCTCCCATGGAACATCTGGTGGCCTTGAGCCATGTGTCTTTGAGATTGTGTCGCAGCTTCTTGCCACTAGACCACCAGAGCTCCTTATTATTATTGTGATTTTTTTATTTTTTTAAATAACATTTCATATGAAAAACTTAATTGTACACACATTCTACTCCCTAATCTTGCATTCACGATTTTAATATCCTATAGATGTGTATTGGGAGTTTGGGTTTTGTTTGTTTGGTTTTTTTGGTTTGTTTTTTTTTATCAGTATTAGGATTGCAGACACACGATATCTTCACTTGTTAGTGACTCCCAAGGTCTAAGTCCTGCTTTTCTGTTTATATGACTGCAGTGATAATAACAATGATGCTACTGATGACTCTTTAAACGTTTTTATCTTTTATTAGGATCAAATAATTGAAGAGAGGATTTATATAAAGTAGAACAATTAGATGAGTTTTAACCCAAGTTTGGAATGATAGAAACAGATGAACTTCTGTCAAAGGCAGTAATATATCTTCTTCCATTCTTTTAGCTGGCATCATTAGATTAGGATATCCAGTTTGTCTTAAACTGCATTCTTTAGTGATACTGTGGCTGTTGCATACTGCCAAGTTGGAACTAACCCATTGCTGACCCTCCAGCAGGCTTTCCAGGGTATTAAATTGTATGAGAGGAGACTGTTCATTTCTCTCTTATAGAGTGGCTTTTGAATTCACACTGTGTACCTTTGTGTTGCGGTGCAATTACTTACCATTTTATGTGCATACATTTCTAAAAAAATAAAAATAAAAATACCAAATCAAACACACCAACATTGAATAGATTCTCACTTGTGGTAACTCTCCATATGTTTCTAACTCTATAAACTTAATGTAATGGTCAATTGATGAGCATTCATATATGAAATAATCTTTTTTTTTATCATGACCGTAAGGGTATGCAGGCTGGTTTTGCTGAAACTGGTGAGTGATGGGTCAGGATTCTGTAGACTGTCAGTTGTGGCACACCTGGATGGCAACTGTGAATGATCCAGGCTGGTGGTGCAGAGACTGGTGAGCAATAGTACAGGCTGGATACAGCTGTGTGCTGTGTCCCTAATTAGCAAACATTCCACAAGGAAAAGCCTGTGATGGGTTTTTAAAATAATTCAGACGGGCTATGACTTAGTAAACAGAAACAATGGAAACCTTAGTTATATCTCATTTTGACTCATAGAGGCTTACCTTTTATCAAGTAGGATCTCTCGGGACAGGATTATTATTGTTGTTAGGTACTATCAAGTTGAGTGCAACTCAGCGACCCTATGAACAACAGATTTGAACCCTGTCCTATCCTATGCCATCCTCACAATCTCTGACACACTTAAGCTCATTGCTGACGTCATTATGTAAATCCACTTGGTTGAGGATCTTCCTCTTCTTCACGATTCATCTATCTTTCCAAGCATCATGTCCCTCTACAGGCAGAAGCTTCTTCTAGCAATATGTCCAAATTATGTGAGACAAATCTTAAATCTTCATTATCTTTGCCTCTAAGACAACTATTTATCCTTTTGGCAGTTCATAGACTAGTCAGTACTGTTATCCATAACCACAGTTTAAAGACATCAATTTTTCTTCTGAAATTCTTATTCATTGTCCAGATCTCAGATGCATAGCAAGAGACTGAAAAGAACATGACTTGAATCGGACACACCTTAGTCCTTAAACTGACATCATTTCTTCTCAATAATTTGAAAACCTTCCTGACTACAGACTTCTCCAATGTAATACTCTTGATTTCCTGAGGACTAGCACCAAATATATTCATTGTGGATTCAAGTAAGATGAAGTTGTTGACAGTTTCAATCTTTTCCTCCATCTATCATCGTGTTGCCTCTGTCAAGTGGTGAAGATTTTGTTTTCTTGACCTTGAGATGCAACCCATACTGAAGGCTGCAGTGTTTAGCCTCTTCAAGTCTTCCTTCCTCACTTTCAGCGAGCAAGTTTGTGTCACCTGCATAACGAAAGTTATTAATGAGTCTTTCTCCAATCCTGATGCCACATTCTTCTTAGTAGCATCCAGGTTCTCCAATCATTTTCTCAGCATACATATTAAACAGGTATGGAGAAAGGTTACAATCCTGATGTATATATTCCTTAATTTTTAATCATGTCGTGTTTCTTTGCACTGTTCACACAATAGCCTCTTGGTGTAGGTATGGGTTTGACATGAGCACAATTTAGTGTTCTGAGAATCCCGTTCTTCTCATTGTTAGCCATAATGTGCTATGATCCACATATTCAAATCCCTTTGCATAGTGAATAAAGCACAAATAGGAAGGATGGGATAAGGTTGTTGTTGTTGTTGTTGTGTACTGTAGAGTCAGAACTGATCCATAGCTGACCCTCCAGTGGGTTTTCAGAGGCAGTTAATTGCACCAGAGGAGATTGTTCATCCTTCTCCTACAGAGTGGCTGGTGGCCTCAAACTGCTTGCATTAGGGATTGCAGCACAGCTTCTTGCACTAGGCCACCAGAACAACAAACCATTTAGTCTTAGTCAAGGTTTATATTTCAACACTCATCTGGAAAAAATGATGAAGTGAAAGTGTTGATTAGAAGACAGCAAAGGACAACTTAAGAATATTCAACATTAAAATGAAATTTGCAAACATCTAGTATTGGAAAACTAAAAGAAGGTCATGATTGGCATTCCTCAAGTGAAAGAATTGAAGAAACATTCAAACTTTGAGTTGCAAGAATTGCTTGTTATGTATCTGAGAGTTAGACAATGAATAATGATGATAGAAGAATCAATGCCTTTGAGTTGTGGTGCTGGAGAACAGAATGGACTGCCAAGAGAACAAATAGTTCTGTCCTGGAGAGGGTGAAACCAGTTTGCTCTTGGAAAAAAGGATTTTGAAGTTCTGTTTCACATATGTTGGGCATGTCTCCAGGAGGGAGCAGTCCTTGGAGAAGGCCATCATAAATGGAAGGCAGAGGGTCAGTGCAGAAAAGGAAGATACTGGATGAGATGGACTGACTTAGTGATATGGGATCAAGTGTGTCAAATGGTGAGTGAGGTTGACTCAAAATAGAGCAAGGTTCAGAGCCATTAGTCTGCTATTAGTCATAGTTGACTTGAGGGTACATAACAACAGCAACAACAACAACATGCGAAACATTGAATGGTACCAAATGCATCAAAAGAAGATAGGAGGAATGCACGGAATGTCTGTACCAGAAAGAACTGGCCAAAGTTCAACCATTCCAGTAAATGTTATATGATCACATATCAATGATATGGAAAAATAACTCTAAGTTTCATTACAGTTGTTGTTGTTGTTGTTAGGTTCCATCGAGTCGAGTACGACTCATAGTGACCCTCTGAACAAAAGATCTGACCCTGTTCTATCCTGTACCATCCTCACACTTCCTGACACCCAAGAGCCCATTGCAGCAGTCACCATGATAATCCACCTGGTTGAGGGTCTTCTCCTTTGCTGACCCTCCACCATTCCCAACATCATGTCTCTTTCCAAGGAACAGTACCTTCTAGCAATGTGTCCAAAGAGCACTCTGGCTGCACCCTCTCCAAGACATATCTGTTTATTTTCATGGCCGTCCATGAGATGTTCAGTGCTCTTCTCCAGCACCACAGCACAAAGACATCAAATCTTTTTTCTGTCATCCATATTAATTGTCCAGGTCCACTAAACACATTGAGGAAAATAAAGTTTCCAGGAATTAAATGAATATCAGTTGAGCTCTTTTAACAAAAGGACACAATCCTGAAAGTGCTCACTCATTTATGCAAATAACTGGAATAGATTTATACTTGTGCCCATATTTTAAAAAGATAAACAACTAGAGTTGGAAAATTACAAAACAACATCATTAGTATCACATACAAGTTAAATTTTGCAGAAAATAATTTTAAAATGGTACAGCAATAGGAAACTGCCAGATATTCAAGTCAGATTCAGAAAAGGATTTTCTGAACAAGAGATATCATTGTTGATTTTAGATATTGGTTGAAAAGAGAGACTCATAGAAAGATGTTTACTTGTGGTTTCTTGATTAGGTAAGGGTATTCAAATGTGTAAATCAAAATAAATTAAGAAAATCACTTGGTGGATTAGAAATACCAGGATCTTTAATTGTGCTCTTGAGGAACCTACACACAGATCAAGAGCCAGTCAAAACAAGGAATACTGTGGAGTTTATAAAGAAGAAAGGTTTTTGGAAGGGCTATATCCTGTCACCAAACTTTTCAAACTGTATAATAAGCACATAATCTGAGAAGCTCAACTATATAAAAAAACGGAACAAAAGAAACAGAGCCTTACGATTAGTTATTGCTGTTGTTGTGTACCATTGACTTGAAACTGACTCATAGGTGGCCCTCCAGTGGGTTTTCAGAGACAGTAAATCATATAGGAGGAGATTGCCCATCTTTCTCCCATATAGCAGTTGGTGGATTTGAACCACATGCCTTTAGGTGACAGTGCAGCTCCTTACCACTGAAGATTCACTTTTGAAACTGGAGGAATCCTTAATAAGGGACAACAAAATTTTGCTCAACAAAATTTTGCTCACTAAAATAGAAGATTTGAGGAATTAACTGATCAAAAGCAGAGTACAACATTCGGTATATATTACACATTCAGTATGTATCACAACATAAAGAAAACAACAGTCCTCACAAATGAACCAATAAATAATGCCGCCACAAACAGAGAAATACTGAAGTTGTCAGAGATTTAAATTTGGTCCAAAATAACATGCATGGAAGCAACAGTCACAAAAGTAGGGCTGAAACCACAGGGTTACATAGTTTGGTGGGGGGAAGGGAAGGAAACCGAAAGGATCCAGGTGAAAAGACAGGGTAATGATGGGCAAAGTCCAATGGTGGTTGACTTTATAAAACATAATGCATGAGAAAGATAGTTGGAAACATAATGTGAATGAAGAATAGTGTGAAACACAATGTATACAAACATTGTAAGAAAAAAATAATTTTAAAAACCACAAAAATAAATAAAACTATGTACTGCACTGGGTAAATATACATGAAAGAACACTTTAAAGTGTTAAGAGGCAATGATGTCACCTTGAGGACTAAGGTGCACCTGTCAAAAGGCATGGTATTTTAAATCACTTCATATTCATACAAGAGCTAGACAATGAGTAAGAAAAACAAAAGAATAATTATCACCTTTGACTTATGATATTGGCAAAGAATACTGAATATTGCAAACCAATATAAAATTTTAAAAAAATTATATTGACTATGTAATGGATGTCCAGAAGAAAAAGAACAAACAAATTTATTTTGAAAGAGGCATTATGTACTTTGGAGATGTTATCAGGAAAAAGAGTCCCTGGTAAGGGCTTATACCCTTGGCAAAATAGAAGACTTTCAGTGAGATAGATTAACATTGTGGCTGCAAAAATGGGTTCAAAACAGGGAAAAAACGTGTTTCAATCTATTGTATATAGGTTCAATGCAAGCCAGAACTTTTATTTTTAACCTCTTAGTATAGTCACTACTCAGTAATCAACATGGCTAGGTTCAAAAACAAGGGAATAATTTTCGCCACGGATAGCTTCTAGATTACTTGTATAATAACTCTACTATATATTTGCCAAAAAAGATAACCACTTTCCTGTGACATCTTTAAGGATCAAACTATTTTTAGATGCCTTGTTTTTCTCATATATATTTGAAAAATTATTTACCACAGATAACCAGATACATGGTTTTAGAACTCTGTTTTGGACACATTGGTGTGGTAAGGTTGATATGCAACTTTTATTTCATCCTCAAAATATGTGAAGAATTTTCAAGTAGGCCTTTTATTGAAAGACTAGTAGGTAAAGAGTTGTGCTGCCTACTTAAATAGTTTTAACACCAATAGCTCCAGGGAATAAAGATAAGCAATCTCCTTCTGTGAAATTTACAATCTCAAAACCTGCTAGAGGGTCAGCTATGAGTTAATTCCAACCCTACAACACATAACAAAAAAATGAAATTAAGTAACTAGAACTTAATTCCATAATTTTTTTTCTTCCATGGAGTGGCAGGTAGAGTCAAACAATGTGCCTTTATTTTTTTCTTCAATTATTATTAAATTTTATTAGTTTTAGTGAACATTTACAGAGATTTTGGGTTTTCATTCATTCATTGTTGCACTGTTTTCTCTACCGTCCTCCCCAATTCGTTCTTCTTCCGCCCCCAATGTCTGTTTTAATTGTCCAATTGCCACAGTGCTTGTTGAAGCCAGTTCTGCTTAATCTCCTTTGTCAGTGTGTCCTTTGCCATTCC
>NW_006399766.1:807487-822435 GCF_000299155.1 Elephantulus edwardii | reverse complement strand
TTTCACTTGTTGTTGTTGTTGTTGTTGTTTAATGCCGTCGAGTTGTAGACGACTCATAGCGACCCTACGAACGAACAGCCTGAGCACTGTTCATACATAGAGTTTCCGGAGGCAAGCCATTTTGGAAGTGGATGCCGCTCCTGCTTCACTTAGCAGTGGTTAAATGCCGTCAAATCAAATATGACTGAGAGTAAGTTTTGCACAAAAGACCTAAACTCTGTTCCATGACTAACATCATTTCTGTACAGAACTCTGTTCTGTAACTGCCATCATGTCTGTACATTTAGAGAGTTTAGAGAATTTGAAGAGTTTAGAGAGTGTGTGGATTTTCCAGAGGTATCTAATTTAGGAAGTGGATGCTACTCCTGCTTCCCAGCATAAATCAATCTGGAAGCTCATCCAAACACTGTACACAACAGGTAACCATTATGGCATTTGACAAGACTATGAAATGGTATGCAGCATCACAGCAACACCAAGTTGTTCAGTTCAGCAAACAGACAAAAGATTGCTGTGTCATTCAAGGAATATTCATTTGAAAATTAATAAATTTTCAGCCCTTAGTCCCTGCAGGGTTTTAAAGCCACACCTTTAAGCAGGCTTAAATCCTAGGCAAAGATTCAAGGACACCCATTCTGGGGGGGGGGCAGAAAGAGCAGTAATAAACATCGAACATGACACCAAAAGAGAACAAGAGCCCCAAAATTTCCCTTTACTTGCCCACCAGGATTAGCAACCACAAGCAGCAAAAAGCCACACTCTCAGAGTGAAGTCTTTCAGGCCTCTGCCAGCAGTCCCCTCCCCGCTTCTGTGAGATTTTAAGCCAACGCCTTTGAGCAGACTTAAACCCTAGGCAAAGTGCAAATGTACCAAACAAAATAACAATATACTCAAGGATTGTATGGTTTATACAATCATTTGGCAGCTAAAAAAGGATTCCATTTTCACCATAAAACTACCTAGTAGAGTTAGCATTCTTTTTTAAAAATACTAGTTTATTTACAAAATTTGAATACATTAATTTTGAGAACAGATTCTTCCAATTTCCCTCATCCCTCCCACCTATCAATCTGTACAACCCCATGATTAATCACCTCCTCCCCCTGTACATCCTCATCCCTCTGCTTCCACATTCCTCTACTCTCCTTGGATCCTTATACTCATTCAACTATAATGGTTTTATCCAATATTAGCCCTTTTGGGACTGAGTTAGTTGACTCAGCATAATTCTCTCCAGTCCCTCTCAAGTTAAGTCATATTTTACAAAATCATTGCTCCTGTGTGCTGCGTAGTATTCCATTGTGTCTCAATCCATTCATTTGCATTTGGACATGTGGGCTTTTTCCATGTTCTTGTGATGGTGAATAATGCTGCTATGAATATTTGGTGTATAAATCTCCTTTTGTGCCTCAGTTCTCATTTGTTCAGAGTATATTCCAAGTAGTGAAATACCTGGGTCATATGGAATTTTCATGTTCAGCTTTTTGAGGATGTGCCAAACTGCCCTCCAGAATGGTTGTACCATTTTACAATCCCACCAACAATACATAAGAGTTCCTTTCTTGCCACATCCTCTCCAACACTTTTTACTTGCTGTCCTGTTAAACTTTGCCACTGTTACTGGAGTGGGATGATATCTCATTGTGGTTTTGATTGCATCTCTCTTATTGCTAGTGATTTGAGCATTTCTTCATGTATCTGTTTGCCATTTGAATATCTTCCTCTGTGAAAATTCTTTCCTTGTCTTTTGCCCACTTTGTAATTGAGTTAACAGTCTTTTTTTGTGTGTGTCCAGGAGTATTCGGTAAGCTTTTGTTTTTATGAGACTCTTGTCTTAGATGGCATTGCTAAATGTTTGTTCCCAGTGGGTAGGTTTTCTTTTCACCCTGTTGGAAAAAGTTTTTGATGCACACACGGATTTAATCTATAGAAGGTCCCAATCATCAATTTTATCCTCTTCAAATTGTTAATTTCTGGATCTATTTTGCAGTATCCATATGCTGTAGACTAGGGCTTCTCAGCTTGACCCCAATTTTTTTCTTACGACCTTTATGGTTTTGGGGTTTATTCGCAGTTCTCTGATTCACCTTGAGTTGATTTTTGTGTATGGTATGAGATGTGGATCCTGTTTCAGCTGTCTGTAGGTGCAAATGCAGTTTTGCCAGCACTATTTGTTGAAGAGGTTGTCATTTCCCCATTTGATAGCTTTAATTTCCTTGTCGAATATCAGTTGACCATAGATAGCTAGGTCTGTTTCTGGGTTCTCAATTCTGTTCTATTGGTCTACATGCCTGTAATTGTACCAGTACCATGCTGTTTTGGTTATAATCTTTGCAGCTGATATAGAAAAAGCATTTGACAAAATTCAACACCTCTTCCTGTTAAAGACACTCAGCAAAATTGGAATAGAAGGGAATTTCTCAACATAGTGAAAAGTATATATGCAAAACCAAGAGCCAACATCATTTTCCTTGCCAACAGGTACCAGACAATGATATCCACTGTCACCAATTGTATTCAATATTACATTGGAAGTGCTTGCTAAGGCAATACAATGAGAGAAGGAAATAAAAGGCATCCAGATCTGCAAACAGATGGTTAAACTGTCATTATATGCAGATAATACAATAGTGTATACAGAAAACCCCAAAGATTCAACAAGAAATCCTGTTAGAGCTAGTAGGCCAATTTAGTACAGTGGTAGGATATAAGATCAATATCCAAAAATCAGAGGGATTCCTCTACAGTTACAAAGAAAACTCAGAGAAGGAAACCAAGAACGCAATACCATTTACAATAGCCAACCACAAATTGAGATATGCGGGAGTGAAGCTAACAAGATATACAAAATACCTATACAAAGAAAACTACAGACCATTTCTGCAAGACACAATTAAAAACCTAAATAAATGGAAAAATTGTGTCCTGTTCATGAATTGAAAGACTCAATATCATTAAAATGACATTCCTACCAGAAGCAATCTACATGTTCAATGCAATCCAGATACCATATTCAGATTTCACAAAGATTTAAAGGGAAATTATCAAATTTATTTGAAGCAGCAAGAGACCTCGAACAAGCAAAATATTTCTGAGAAAGAAAAATTAGGTTGGAGGCATAGCACTCCCTGACCTCAAAACATTTAGCATTCTTATTGAGTATCTATCTCTTTTTTAAAAGATTAGAAAATTAATAATAATTATTTTATAGGGATTTGCAGTCTTCAAAAGGGATTGAAGCTCAACATCAAGAAGACAAAGATTCTCATCACTGGGCCAATTGGCAGCACCATGATAGATGGAGATTGAGGTTGTTAACAATTTCAACTTGCTTGGTTCAGTCAAGATATCAAAAGTTGAATTGCATTGGAAAAATCTGCTGTCAGTGACCTTTCCAGAGAACTGAGAAGCAACAATATGAGTCTAGAGACTAAGGTGCACCTGATCCAGGCCACAGCCTTCGCAATTACCTGCTATACATCAGAGAGCTGGATAATGACTAAGGATGATATAAGAATTGATACCTTTAAGTTGTGGGGCTGATGAAGAGTCTTGAACATATCATGGACCACCAAGAAAACAAATAGGTCTGTTTTGGAGAGAGTGGAAACAAGATTCTCCTTGGAAGCCAGGATTTTGAAGCTCCTTCTTACATACTTTGGGCATGCGGCCAGGAGGAATCATCCTTGGAGAAGGATGTCATGCTTGGAAGGGCGGAGGGATAGCACAGGAGAGGAAGACCCTGGATGAAATGGATTGATACAGTGACTGGGGAAACGGAGGTACGTGTGTCAGAGTCAGTGAGATTGGCTCAGGACACAGCAGTCTTCAGATCTATTGTGGGTAAGTTCGCTTTGAGTGGCAGTCTATTTGATGGCATATAACAACAACAACAACACAGGGAATTTCACATTATTTGCAAGCACAAATGTCATAACAATAACTTTTAAAATTTTTTAAAATTTTAAAAATTTTATTATTTTGTGTGTGTGTACCATCAAATCGGATCTGACTGTTACAGGAGGAGATTATCTCTCCTTCTCCAGCAGAGCATCTGGTGGATTTGAACTGCTTACCTCTGGGATTGCAGTGCAGCTTCTTGCCACTAGACCACCAGAGCTCCCTAACTATTACATTTTTAAAATTAAACAAATTTAATCTGGTGGTGTTGTGGTAAGAAGCTGTATTGCATTGCCAAAAGCATGAGGTTCAAATCCACCAGCTGTTCCATGGTAGATTCATGTTCCATGAGATTCGCTGTCTCTGACAACCTGCTTGAGGGTCAGGTATAAATGAACAAGACTCAATGGCACACAACAGCAATCATGGAATCACCACCACTAATCTGCCAAGTTTCCCATACTGTGGTGTCTTGCAAGTGGCTGTGATACTGGAAGCTACGTGGTATTTAAAATACCATTAGAGTCAGCTCTAGTCTTCAGGTTGCAGTAGTACTTCCCGGAGTAAAAAAGATTAAACAGCTGAACTGACTGTCTAAAGTAAAAGACCCTTGAAAAGCCTATGAATAATGTTAGTAGCATTGTTTGGTATGGTACTGGAATATAAACCTTTCAGGGTGGAAGGCACTCAAACTTCAACTGAGGAAGAGTTACTTCCTCAAAGTAGAGTCTACCTTTATTGCATTGATGGAGTAAAGCTTTCACTCAAAAAA
This sequence comes from Elephantulus edwardii, assembly GCF_000299155.1. Taxonomy (NCBI): domain Eukaryota; kingdom Metazoa; phylum Chordata; class Mammalia; order Macroscelidea; family Macroscelididae; genus Elephantulus; species Elephantulus edwardii. The sequence continues at coordinate 817,763 of NW_006399766.1, read as the reverse complement.
AGGACCTTCATTTTCTGATGATAAGAATCAAAACAAGGAGAAACTGCTGTGAACATCTATTAATTAGAATAAGGAATGTATAAAGTATAAATCCAGGAAGATTAAAAGTTGTCAAAAACAAAATAATTTATAAAGATTGGTGCCTTAGACATTAGTGATCTGAGACAGACAGATAAAACCATTTTGCATCAGACAATCAAATGATGCTTGATTGACAAATTGAAGAGGAATTATGTCACAATGATCATTAAAAGAGGATTTTAAGGTCTAGCATGAAGTTCACTGCTGTGACTAATGGGCTACTATATATACACATACAAAAACCTGTTGACACAGCTATTCAAGTATACACAACAACCGTGAAAGCCAAAGGTGAAGAAATTGAGGATTTCTATTGACTTTTGCAGTCTGAAAACTAATTGGACATTCAATCAAGATGTATTAACTATAAATTGTGACTGGAATGTAAAAGTTGAAAAACAGGAAAAAGTATGGGTAATTGGAAAATATGGTCTTGATAACAGAAATAAGGCCAGATATCCCATGACAGAATTCTGTACAATAAATATTTTATTGACTGAAAACATTTTTAAAAAAAATATATAGTAACTATACACATGGGCCTCACCTGATAGAATGCACTAAAGTCATACTCACTACAGCTATGGAAAGATACAGTGGAGAAGTTCAAAATAAGACTGGGGCTGATTGGAGAAGAGATTACTCATATGCAAGGCCAAGTTGAATTCGAAGAAAACTAAAACACGTTCACAAAGTCCAAAATATGACCTTGCGTTTATCTCAGCTGATACAAAGAACAGATTTAATGTAGTGAAACTAATCATTGAAGATTAGAAGAGTTGTGCGATGACATTAAGACCGTTATTCACAAAGAAAACAAAAGGTCATTAAAAAGACAGAAGAAAAAGAAAAAAAACACACACACAAAAGAGATGTCAGAAGAGACTTCTGATACTTACTTTTAAATGAAGAGAAAACAAAGGAAAAGATAGAAATTATTAACCAAGAGACTTTAATTGAAGACTTCAAATCATTGTTCAAGAAGAAAAATCAAAGTGTAATGAAAAATAATGGCAAAGAGCTAGAGTTAAAAAATAAAAAGGAAAGAGGACACTCAGCTTTCATCACAAGCTGAATAAAAAATGGAAGATTCAAGCTTCGAGTTACAGTATGAGTTACTTTGGTCAAAATTTTTAATGACACAGGAAATATCAACAGAAGATGGGAGGAACACATAGAGTTACTTACAAAAAAAATAGTTGGTCAATGCTCAACCATTCGAGGAAGTAGTATATGATCAAGAACCAATGGTAAAAATAGAAGAAGTTCAAGCTGCATTGAAGGCACTGGTAAAATATAAAACCCCAGGAATTGATGGTATACCAATTGAGGTGTTCCAACAAGCAGATTGAGCCCTAAAAATGTTCATTAGTCTATGTTAGGACATTTGGAAGATAGAAAACTACCTGGCCAATCAGATGGAAACAATTCTTATTTGTTCCAATTCTAACAGAAAATGTGATGTGATGGACATTAGTCACACTCACACACAAGTAAAATCTTGCTGATGATTACTTTAAAAACAGCTAGATAGTAGTATCAACAGGGAAATGCCAGAAATCCAAGATGTGTTCTAAATAAGTCCAGAACCATAGAATATCACTGCTGATGTTAGATGGATCTTGCTTAATGACATTTAACTGTATGGACCATACTAAATTAGGGATAAGATTGAGAAGGAAGGGAATTTCAGAACACTTAATTGTGTTAGTGTGGAACCTGTACATAGACCAAGAAGCAGTCATTGAAATCTAAAATGTACCTTTTGTATGGTTTTAAATCAGGAAAAGAGTGTGTCAGTGTTATATCTATGCTGAACAAATAATTCAAGAAGTCAAATACTTCATGGTGCCACTGTTGTAAAACAGGACTGACGTCAGGGTGGGGGGAGACTGAGAAAGATGGGTTCAATAATGCATTGAAACAGATGAGGGAGAAAACTGTTTAAAAGGGATGTGATAAGGTATTTTTGTCATGGCAGGAGTCCAGAATGAAGGCTGCATAGTGGAGTGGACCTGGGGGGAGGGATTGTAAAACAATGAAAGAATTTTTCTTTTCCAAGAGGGTAGTGTACTGGGGGCAGGGGGCGGGGTTGGGAGGGGAGAAAAGTGTAACAATGAATGAATGAAAATCCAAAGTCTCTGTAAATTTTCCTTGAAATTAATAATAAATTTTTTAAAAAGTTGGATAATATGAAGAAAAACGTGGGTTTTACTAGTGAATATTATCAAACATTCAGAGAAGAACTGTCATTAATTCTACATAAAATATCTCAGAAAACAAAAAAAAGATAGACTTCTCCCAGACTCATTCTATGAAGCAAACATGTCCTTGACATGAAAGTCAGGTAAAGATATCACCAAATAGAAAATGGTAGACCAATATATCTCATGAACATAGATGCCAAAATCCTGAATAAAATCCTGGCCAATAGAATCCAATGATATGCACAAAAAATAATTGTCCATGATCAAGTGGGATTCATAACAGGTATGAAAGGATAGTTCAACATAAGTAACACAATCAATGTAATTCATCACATTTAAAAAGCAAAGAACAAGAAACAAATGATCCTATCAACTGATGCAGAATAAGTGTTTGGCAAAATAGGAGCAGAGAGGAGTTTCCTCAACATAGTGAAAAATACATATGCAAACTAAAGATCCAACATCACTCTCAATGGAGACAGACTAAAGGCATGTCCTTTGAGAACAGGAACTAAGCAAGGATGGCTATTATCAACTCTGAAGCACTTGATGCAGAAGGTCAAGGACTGTAGTCTTCAATGTGCATTGAAGCTCAACCTCAGGGAAACAAAGAATCTCACCACTAGGCCAATTGGCAGTACCATGATAGAAGGAGAAGAGGTTGAGGTTGTTAACAATTACAACTTGCTTGGCTCCACAATCAATGCTCTTGGCACCAGCAGTCAAGAAATCAAAAGATTAATGAATTGGTAAGATCTGTTGTCAGGGACCTTTCCAGAATACTGAGTAGCAATGTTGTCAGTCTAGAGACTAAGGTTCACCTGATCCAGGCCATGGTCTTCTCAATTACCTGCTATGCATCAGAGAGCTGAACCAAGGACTAAGAATGACAGAAGAATTGATGTCTTTGAGTTGTGGTGCTGGAGAAGATTCTTGAACATATCATGGACCATCAAGAAAACAAATATATTTGTCTTTGAGAGGGTGAAAACAAGTTTTCCCTTGGAGGTTAAGATTTTGAAGTTCTGTCCCTCATACTTTGGGCATGTGGCCAGGAGAGACTGGTCCTTGGAGAAGGACATCTTGCTCAGAAGAGTAGAGGGACTCCAGTGCAGGAGAGAAAGACCTAGGATGAGATGTAACTGGGGCAAAGGGGGTAGCTGAGTCAGTATCAGTGAGACTGGTTCATTATAGGGCAGGCTTCAGAGTTATTGTACATAGAGTCAATGAATTGTAGGTAACTCGAAGGAACATAACAACAGCAACATTCAATATTGCATTGGAAGTCTTAGCAAAAGCAATGAGAAAAGAGAAGCAAATAAAAGGTATCCAAATTGGCAAAGAGGATGTAAAACTATCTCTATATGCAGATGATATGATCGTATACTTAGAAAACCTTAAAGAATCAGTGAGAAAACTCCTGGACATATTCAACCAATTCAACAAAGCAGCAGAGTACAAGATCAACATAGAAAAAACTGTTGCATTTCTCTATAGTGACAAGGAGAATACAGAAAAGGAGCTAAGAAAAACAATATTCATCACAGTAGCTAATCATAAGATTAAATACTTAGAAGCAAATAAAAATAGAGACACAAAAGACCTATAAAATGACAAAAAAACCCCCAAACAACTACAAGAAACAAAAAAAGACTTGGAGAAATGGAAGAATATTCCATGTTCATGGATGTTTGTTATTGTTATACATAATTGATTAGACTCTGACTCTGACTCATAGTGACGCTATGTACAATAATCTGAAGCATGCTCTATCATCAGCCAATTTCATCGTCTCTGGACACCTACCCCATTACCCCAATCACTGAGTCAATCCATCTCATCCAGGGTCTTCCTCTCTTGCATTGTCCTTCATGCTTCCAAGGCATGATGTCCACTTCTAAGGACAGGTCCCTCCTTGCAACATGCCCAAATTATGTCTGACAGAGCTACAAAATCCTTGCTTCCAAGGAGCAGCCTGGTTTCACACTCTCCAGAAGGACCTGCTTGTTTCTGTTAGCAATCCATGATATATTCAATACTCTTCTGTAGGACCACAACTCAAAGGCATTGATTCTTCTTCTATCATTCTTAGTCATTGTCCAGCTCTCTGCTGCATAGCAAGTAATTGCAAGGACCATGGCCTGGAACAGGTGCATCTTAGTTTCTAGACTGACATCATTGCTCTTTGGAGAGATCCCTGACAGCAGATTTTCCCTATGCAATTCTTATTTTGATTTCCTGTCTGCTGGTACCAAGAGTGTCATGGATAGGAAGACTTAATATTGTGAAAATGAAAATTCTTCCAAGGGCAATCTACAAGTTTGATGCAATCCCAATACCATATACCCGGGATATACTTAATTCCATTGTTCAACAAGATGGAAAAGACACTTTACAATTTTATCTGGAATAGAAAGAGATCCAGAATAATTAAACACTCCTGAAAAAGAGAAACAAGGTAGGAGACATCACACTCACACTCCCTGATTTCAGATCCTACTGCACAGCCATGGTAGTTAAGACTGTGTGGTACTGGTACAGTGACAGACACATAGATCAATGGAATAAAATTGAGAATCCAGAAATCATCTAATCTACCTATTGTCAAATGAGTTTTGACAAGGAGACAAAAACAGTTAAGTGGGGAAATGACAGCCTTTTTAACAATGGTATTAGCAAAGTTGGAAAACCATCTGTAGAAAACTCAAGCAAGACCCACACCTCACATCATACATGAAAATCTACACAAGGCAGATCAAAACCAAAGACTATAAACTTTATCAGAGATGAAGGACTCGGAAGAACTCTATCTAGAAGCCTTAATCCACAGTATGAACAGTCTCCCAAGCATAATAAAAAAATACAAACAGGAGAGAACAAAATAGGACCTTCTAAAAATCAAATCCCTATGCACATCAAAAACTTCTCCAACAGGATAAAAGAGAAAGTCATAGACTGGGAAAAAATATTTGGTAATAGGACTTATATCTAGAATTTCTAGAATACTCCAGCACCTCAACAAGAAAAAGGTAAACTACATAATTACAAAGTGGGCACAGGATATAAATAGACAGTTTATCAGAGAAGATCTTCAAATGGCAAACAAAGACATGAAGAAATGTTCAAAATCCCTAGCTATCAGAGACATAAAAATAACTATTATATATCATCTGACCCCCAACAATAGTAGTAAATTTCAACAGAACAGCAGACAGTAAATGGTGGTGAAGTTGTATTATTCACTGCTGGTAGGAGTGTAAAATGGTGTTACCCTTATGGAAGACAGTGTGGCACTTTATCAAAAAGTCGGAAATAGAAATACAATTTGACTCAGCAATTGCACTTCTAGGAATATACCCTAATGAAACCAGAACCACCATCTAAACAGATGTATGCACACTCATGTTTACTGGTGCATTATTCTCTACAGCAACGAGATGGGTATAACCCAAGGGACTATAAAAAACGAATGGATAGAAAATCTATGGCATATTCACACAATGAAATACTATGCAGCTCTGAAAATTAATGAACTCATAAATCGTTGCACAGATGGATGACCCTGGATGACATTATGCTGACAAGTACTACATAACACCACTGTTATACAGCAGAACTGTGGGTTTCAGGGGAAATAGGAAAAGAGTGTATAGAGTGTAAATAGTGCATGGGAACAGATGAAGGAAAGAACTATTTATAAGGAATATATGATTAGGCATTATCTGGACATAACAGTCCAGAATAAGAGGTACATTGCAAAGAGCACTGGAGAGGGGGAGGAGATGAAGGAATTGTGAAACAATGAATAAAAATGGGGGGAAAAGAAAGTGAATTTGGGGGGAGGGGGAAGAGAGGGAGAGGGAGGGGGAAGGGAGTGAGAGGGAGGAAGGAAATGTAAAAAAATGAATGAATGAAAATCGAACTTTTCCGTAAATTTTCACTAAAATCACAATTAAAATAATTTTTAGTAAAGATAAAAAAAGAAAGAATGTGACATCAGAATTTGTTACCAGTAACCTATGTTATACAGGTAACATAATCTTGCTTATAAAAAGTGAAGAAGACTTGAAGCACTTTGTGAAGAGCAGATCAAAGACTAGAACATTCAATATGAATTATATATCAAATCAAGAAGACAAACATCTTCAGAATTGGCTGCAAAGGTAACATCATGAAAAAGAAAAGACTGAATTTGCCAACTATTTCCTTTTTTTTGGATCTACAATCAACACCCATAGTAACAGCAATCAGAAAATCAAAATGCAGGTTGCATTGAGAAAATTTGGTGTCAAGGAACTCTTTGAAGTGCTAAAGAGTAAAGAAGCCATATTAAAGACTAAGGTACACTTGATTCAAGCCATGCTATTTTTTTCCATTGCTTAATATATGTGTGAAAGTTGAACCATAAATGAAAAAGACTGGTGTCAAATTTGTCTTATAAGAAGTGCAACAAGATACTCAGAGGCAAGGATGATGAAATTTTTTTCTTATTTATTCTGGACATACTGTCAGGAGGCATCAGGCCTTAGTCTTTTACATCATGTTTAGAAATTAGTGGGTCAACCTGTAGAGAGGAATACCCTCAATGAGACAGATTAACACAGTGACTGCTACAATGATCTTTAGGATGACAGAGATTGTGAGAATGGTGCAAGATAAGGCAAGGTTTCTATCTGGTGTTCACAAAGCCTCAATGAGTCATAGCTGCCTTGACAGCAGCACCTAATAATAACAACGTAGAATCAATTCCAACTCATACTGGCCTCGGTGTGACAAAGTAGAACAGTTCTATAGTCTTTCTTGGCTGTACTCTTTATAGAAACAGACTGTTAAGTCTTTGTTGCACTGGATGGGTCACACTGCCAACCTTTATTTAGTTTAGCTGTACAGTGCAAAATATTTTGCCACTCAGAGATCAAAGTACACATGAAGTAACAGATATATATTTTTAAATTGATAGGCTTCAACAATATGAAAACATAAGACCGTTTCGTGTTATATTTAGAATAATACCTTAGTTTGAAAATGAATATTCATATAATTATTGTTATACTGATTGGAATGATGTTAATCTCTGTAATCACATTCTGTGTTGATCATATTCAGTACAAGAACAACATAACACTGAATTAGAGATTTATTTTTCCAGAATTCCAGAAACTGAGGAAAAAAACAGAGTTTTTTAAAAACAAATTCTGAGGTCTATGAATAATTATTTTTATAATCTAAAGGCTGGGCAGAGTGGAGCGACAGCACAGGAGGGGAAGACCCTCTATGAGGTGGATTGATTCAGTGACTGGGGTAATCGGGATGGATGTGTCAGAGGCAATGAGATTGGCACAGGATAGAGCAGGGTTTAGGGCTGTTGTACATAGGGTCGCTATGAGTCACAAACGACTCGACGGCACATAACAACAACAACAATAAAGGCTTTGAAGCTGAACACTGTGACAGTGATGAGTCAAATGCGAAAATGGTTACCCATGGTGGACAGTGTTTGGTGGAGCTCCCTGACTGAAACAAGCTTGGAAGCAGGAGTGGCATTCACTTCCATTATAGCTTGCCTCTGGAAACCCTATGAACCTTGAGAAAGGATGAAAGTTATACAGGTGTCCAGGACTTTCCTTTATAGGGTGGCTATGAGTCACTTACGACTTGACGGCACTTAACAACAACAATCTAAAGGTATATGAATTGATACAGTGACTGTAACAATGGGCTTGAACATGTCTCAGATTGTGAGGATGGCATAGGATAGGACAAGGGTTAGATCTGTTGTTCATAGAATTGCTGTGAGTCATAGATAGAGCTCTATTGGCCTAGTGGATAGAATGTGATGCTACCAAGCCAAAGGTGGGTGATTTTAATCTGTGGACCTCAGGCCTGGTTTTAATTGACTTTGGTCAAACATTGTTCTAAGTGGTATAGCACTAGTCTGTCAATTTACTGTACAGAGGTAACTCCGGTTGCTGTGATGCTAAACACTGTGACACTGATGTGTCAAATATGATAATGGTTACCCATAGTGGACAGTGTTTGGTGGAGTTCCCAGATAAAAACAGGCTTGGAAGCAGGAATGGCATTCACTTCCAAAATAGCGTGCCTCTGGAAACTCTATGAACTTAGAGAAATGATGAAAAGTATGTAAGTGTTCAGGTCTTTTGTTCATAGGGTCACCATGAGTCTTCTACAACTTGAAGGCACTTAACAACAACAACAATGGTATATTATCCAAAATGTGGAAAATATTATAATCCTTTAAAAATAATTTACACAATGTTTTGTTCAGTACTGTTTTTATAAATGATCACTGTTCATTATATTATTTTAATGAATGTAAAAAGTTACCTTCTTCCATTTATTTAGTGGGAATTTGTGGACATGTGAGCTTACCTTTTACTGTCCTGCCAATGATGCTTTGAGAGTCCTTGTACATAAATTCTTGACTACATACGTATATGCATGGTGTATTCTTAACAGTATAATTACTGATTAATAGTTTCTCCACTTGCCAAAACATTGTCCAAAATGTCTTAGTCAATTTCCACTTGAAGTTTTGACAAAATACAATCAAAAACAAAATCTACATCCAACCCGGAGAACCTCTCCACAATTTTATTATTTACTAAATAAGTATTAAGCCAGAATTTGAGGCATAGATATAGAGCTAAAGAGATTAAAAAGACAGACAGAAACCTTAGTATTAGGATATGTACATAGAAGTGGAATAGCCAAATCAAATGGTATTTCCAACTTTAACTTTTTTAAGGAAATGTGAAACTGCTTTCCACAGTAGTTGGCACCATTTTACAAGTTAAATGGACACAAGCCAGTAAATTTGATCATATTTTCAAGGCAAATTTGTCTTTTCCGCCTCCTTTCTTTATGACCAGGGATAGGTTTGCAACTTGAAACCCAGTATTACCTCACTATGCTTAGCTGTTCTGAGGAAATTTGCAAGTAGAGGCGTTATTTGCCCTGAAATTAACATTTAAGAAGGAATGGCATTCAAATGGTCAACAAACACTTGAAGAAATGCTCAAGATCATTAGCTATTGTTGTTATGTACCCTTGAGTATGACTCATGGTGACCCTGTGAATAATAGTGAATGGAACTTTGGCCCATCCTGTGCCCTCTTCAACAAGAAGATACCACCTCACCCCAGCAACAATAGCAAAGTTCAATAAAACAGTAAACTGTAAACACTACCAAGGGTGCAGTGAGATTGGAGTGCTTAAACACTGCAAGCGGGAATGTAATATGGTGCAACCACTATTGAAAGAGCTTAACACTTCCTTAAAAAAGATAAAGATGCTGAGTGAACTAACTCAGTCTCATAAAAACGAATGCTGCATATGACCACTGTGGTAAAAATAGAAGGATGACTAGTAAAGTATGTTTGGGATTCAGAGAGCAGAGCAGTGAAAGTGCACAGGAGGGAAATCACAGGGTCATACAATTTGGTGGAGGGAGGGAGGGGTAAAGAAATGGGAAAGATCCTGCAAGGACCTGAAAAGTTGGGGTAATGGGGTAAAATCAGTGATGATTAATTTTATAAAACACAATAAATGGGAATTATCATATGAAACACAATGTGAATGAAGGAGGATGCGAAACACAATGTATATAAATTTTCTGTGTAAACAAATATAGAATAATTTTATTTTAAATGCTCAAGATCATAAGAAGTTATTAGAAAAATGCAAATAAAAGCAACAATACCTTAGCTAACCCCACTAATGTGGGAAAATTCAGCATGACGGCAAACATCAAATGCTGGTGAGGGTGTGGTAAGATTGTAAGTCTCATTCACTGCTGGATGTAAAATGGTGCAACCACTATGGAAAGCAGTTTGACACTTCCTTATGAAGTTGGGAAGAGAAATACCATAATCCACAACATAAACAGTCTTCCCAGTATCCTGGAAAAGCTACAACCAGGAGAAGATAACATAGATGAATGGGACCTTCTAAGACTCAAATCCCTA
>NW_006399766.1:791793-806126 GCF_000299155.1 Elephantulus edwardii | reverse complement strand
CTGGCTTTGACAAGCACTGTGGCATTTGGACAAGAACAAACTGGGAGGAGGGTAGAGAGAATAGTGCAACAAGGAATGAATGGAAACCCAAAATCTCTGTAAATGTTTATGAAAATTAATAAAATATAGAAAAAAAAAGTTGAAAATGGAAACATTGTCTGATTCAGCTAACCTGCTAGTAGGTTTACTAAAGAAATAACAGCTGTGACATGATTAAATATATGCACTCCATGTTTACTGGAGCATTATTCTCAATGGCAAAGAAATAGAAATAAGCCAAGTGCCCATCAACAAACAAAGAGATAAAGTATAGCACATTCATACAATGGAGTAGTATGTAACATTGAAAAGCAATAAAGGATTAATGAAATGTGACATAATATGGTTAATCTAGAGGACATTATGTTGAATAACACAAGTCACTATCTAGGGAATGAATATTGTATAAGAATATTATGATAAAAAGCTAAAGAAAGGTTCACACATAGAATTCAGGTTATCAGGGAGAGGATGGGGGAGCAGAAAGATTTAATAGATAATTATCAGAGACTTGGGCAATGACCAAAGATGACAGAAGAATTGATGCCTTTGAGTTGTGGTGCTAGAGAAGAGTACTGAACAAACCATGGACTGACAAGAGAACAAACAGATCTGCATTGGAGAAGGTGACATCAAGTTTCTCCTTGGAGGCAAGGATTTTGAAGCTCTGTCTCACATACTTTGGGCATGTTGGTAGGAGGAAACAATCCTAAGAGCAGTACATCATGCTTGGAAGAGTGGAACAACAGCACAGAAGAGGGATATTCTGTATGAGATGGATTACACAGTAACTGGGGTGATGGGAATAGGTGTGTCAGAGACAGTGAGACTGGCTCAGGGCAGGCTTCAGAGCTGTTGTACATATGGTCACAATGTGTAGCAGGTGACTTGATGGCACATAACAACAAAACCAACAATGATGAGATGTGTTACTGTTGCTTTTGCTGTCAAGTTGGAACTCACTCACAGCTGACCTTTGAGCAGGTTTTCAGAGATGGCTTAATTGCATGGGAGGAGATATTCCACTTTTCTCCTATGGACCAGCTGGTGGATCTGTACCTTGTTTCTTTGGAATTACAGTGCTGCTGCTGGGCTATCAGTACTCCCAATACACACATCTTACCTTTTGGTTAGCTATAGAATACTTCGCACAACAAGCACTACCAGTAGTCCTTAAAAGCTAGATAGATAATGTGATTTTATGCATACTAGCATAATTTATTATTTTATTCTTATGCACTGTTGGGCTTTAGGGACCAACTTAATAACTTAATAACATTTCATAGCATCCTCTGACTTTTATCTATCTCATTATAGAGTATGATGACAACATATTAGTTTATTAATCCATACTTTCTAACCTATATTTCTTTTTCTGATGTGTAGTCTCTAAAGTACTCAAGAGCAACAGTGTCTCTCTGGAGACTAAGGTCTGCCTGATACAGGCCATGGTTTTTGCAGTCACTTGTTATCCATCAGAGAGTTGGACAATGACTAGGGAGAATAGAAGGAGAATTGACGCCTTTGAGCTGTGGTGCTGGAGAAGAGTATTGAATGTACCATGGACTGCCAAGAAAACAAACAGATTCATCCTAGAGAGGGTTAAACCAGGCTACTCCTTGGAGGCAAGGATTCTGGGGCTTTTCCTAACATACTTTGGACATGTTGTAAGGAGAGACAGGTCTTTAGAGAGGAACATCATGCTGGGGAGAGTAGAGGGACAGCACAGGAGGGGAAGACCCTCTATGAGGTGGATTGATTCAGTGACTGGGGTAATCGGGATGGGAGTGTCAGAGGCAATGCGGTTGGCACAGGATAGAGCAGGGTTTAGGGCTGTTGTACATAGGGTCACTATGAGTCACAAACGACTCGACGGCACATAACAACAACAACAGACTATAGAGCACCAAGAAGTTAAAGCAAAGGGAAGAAATCAAGATATTAAGGAACTGACCAGAGATTTCAAAGGGCAGTGCGGGAAAACAAAGTATTACAATGAAATGTGCAAAGAGCTGGATTTAGAAATCAAAGGGGTCGAACTCGCTCAGCACTGCTTAAGCTCAAGGAACTGAAGAACAAATTCAAGCTTCACGTTTCAATACTTAAGGATGTTCTGGCCATTAAATCATCAAGAAAGCGATAAAAGAAGATGGAAAGAATATACAATGTCATTGTACCAAAAGAAATTGGCAAACACAGAAGAATTTCATAAAACAATGTTTGAGCAGGAGCCTGTAGTGATGGAAGAAGTTCAAGCTGCATTGAAAGAACTAGCAAAAAAACAAGACCCCAGGATTTGTTACCATACCAATTGACATATTTCAACAAACAGACACTTCCCTGGATGCACTCCCTAAATTGTGCCAAAAGATCTGGAGGACAACCAACTGATTGGAAGCTGTCAATATTTGTTCCCATTCCAAAGAAAGATGATCAGACAGAGTGTGGAAATTATCAAACAATATCATTGATATCACATGCAAGCAAGATTCTGCTGAAAATTATCCAAAAACACCTGGAACAGCACATCAACAGAAAACTGCCAGAAGTGCAGTCTGGGTTTAGAAGAGGTCATGGTACTAAGGATAGTGTAGCTAATGTTAGATAGATCTTGACTGAAAGCAGAGAGTACCAGAGGAACGTCTATCTGTGTTTCATTGACTGTACAAAAGCTTTTGACGGTGTGGATTACGACAAACTGTGGCTAATCCTGAGAATTGCAATCCCAGAACACTTGATCATGCTTAAGCAAAACCTATACTTAGACCAGGAAGTAGTCATCAGAACAGAGCAAGGAATCACTGCATGATTCAAAATTTGGAAGGATGGGTTCTATCTCCATATTTTTTCAATCTATATGCAGAATATATTATCTGGAAGACTGGGCTCTATGAGGAGAAATATGGCATCAAGATTAGAGGAAGGCTCTTCAATAATCTGTGTTATGCAGATGACTCAATCCTGTTTGCTGAAACTGATGCCTTTGAGCTGTGGTGTTGGAGAAGAGTATTGAATGTGTCATAGACTGCAAGGAGAACAGACAAGTTCATACTAGAGAGGGCGAAACCATGCTGTTCTTTGGAGACAAGGATTCTGAAGCTTCATCTGACATACTTTGGGAATGTTGCAAGGAACCAGTCTTTGGAGAGGGATGCCATGGTTGGGAGGGTGGAGGAACAGCACAGGGAGGAAGATCATCTATGAGATGAATTGATTCACTGACTGTTGTAATGGGAGTAGGTGTGTCAGAGACAATAAGGTTAGCACAGCATAGAACAGGGTTTACGGCAGAAGTACAGAATGTCACTATGAGTCATGACTCGATAGCACATAACAACAAGAAGACTATTTTCAGTCATTTATAAATTTACACTCCTTTTAAAAGTTAAACAACAGCTACCTTGCTTGCTGAAACTGAGGAAGACTTGAAGCGCTTGCTGCAGAATGTCAAGGACTGCAGCCTTCAATGTGAGTTGAAGTTCAAGATCAAGAAAACAAAGATTCTCACCACTGGACATTATGAGAGATGGTGAAGAGATTGCTTTAGTTTGTTAGACTCCACAATCAACACTCTTAATACCAGCAGCCAGGAAATTAAAAGACGAATTGCATTGGGTCTCCTGTCAGAGAGACCTCTCTAGAGTACTGAAGAACAATGACATCAGTCCGGAGATTAAGGTGCACCTGATCCAGGCCATAGTCTTTTAAATTGCTTGCTATGCGTCAGAGAGCTGGATCATGACTAGGGGTGACAGAAATAGAATTAAAGCCTTTGAGATGTGGTGCTGGAGAAGATTGTTGAATATACCATGGACTGCCAGGAGAACAAACAGATTCATCTTAGAGAGTGTGAAACCAGGCTACTCGTTGGAGGCGAGGATTCTGAGGTTTTGTCTGACATACTTTGGGCATGTTGCAAGGAGGTACCACACCTTGGAGAGGGACATTATGCTTGGAAGGGTGTAGGGCCAGAGAAAGAGAGGAAGATCCGATGGATTGATTCAGTGTTTGGGGTTATGAGAGTAGGTGTGTCAGAGACAGTAAAGTTGTCACAGGATAGGGCAGGTTTCAGAGCTATTGTACGTGGGCTTGCTATGAATCACAGGCGACTCAATAATGTTGTTTTATTCCCATAATCTGCACTAAGTATCTGGCGTTAAGTGGAGTATGTTGACCGTAAGTTCCTGAAAATGACCGCAATTCATTTTTATCTCATTTTTATAAGAACTGAGCTTATTGATTATTATTTTTTTTACCAAAGAAAACTTACAATAGGCAGACAGAAATTTAGAATAATCTACATTTAGGTTTTTTTTTTCTCCTGCTTAGGTGACTGAACTTATTTATTGGATGTACTGTTATTTGCCATCAAATTGCATTTGATTCACACCAACCTTATGTATAATAAAACGAAGTCCTGAATCATCTCCAGCACTATATTAAAAATGTTCTTCTCTTATTCCCTAGGCTTTCACTGGGCAAATTTTGAAAGTAGATCACTGGGCCTCCTTAGATTTTATTAGTCTGAAATCTTTGCCAAAGTTTTCAACAATGGAGAGGTGTGTGATCCTGCTGTTATTTGAAATACTGGTGGCATAGCTTCCATTGCCTTAGCATTATGCAAGCCCATGGCAAATAAAAAGATGAATGACGGTACCTATGTTTAAACCTCATGTTCATTTATCATTTGATTTTTTTAGCATAAGGAAAAACGTTTTACTTCTAAATTTGAATAAAAGGAAATATATTTGCTAGACAAGGATTCTCACCACTGGGCCAATTGGCAGCACCATAATAGATAGAGAAGATATTGAGGTTGTTGACAATTACAGCTTGCTCAGCTCCACAAGCAACACTCTTAACACCAGCAGCCAGAAAATCAAAACACGAATTGCATTGGGGAAATCTGTCGTCAGGG
Organism: Elephantulus edwardii; assembly: GCF_000299155.1. NCBI lineage: Eukaryota > Metazoa > Chordata > Mammalia > Macroscelidea > Macroscelididae > Elephantulus > Elephantulus edwardii. Next base: position 801,169 of record NW_006399766.1, on the reverse strand, counting down.
ACTTCTGCAAAGTACTGAAAAGCAACGATGTCAGTCTAGACACTAAGGTGTGCCTAATCCAGGGCATGATCTTCACCATTACTTGTTATGCTTCAGAGGGTTGTACAATGACAGAAGAGTTGATGTCTTTGAATTATTGTGTGGGAGAAGAGTCTTGAGTATACCATGGACTTCCAAGGAAACAAATAGGTCTGTCTTAGAGAGGGTGAAACCAAGTTTCTCCTTGGAGGCTAGAATTTTTTTATTAGATAATTTTTTTCACTAGTTTATTTACAAAATTCTAATACAAATTCTTTCAATTTCCCTCACTTTCCCCCCATCGAATTGTACAACTCAATAATTAATCCCCTTTTCCCTCTGGAGGCTAGGATTTTGAAGCTCCATCTCACATACTTTTTACGTGGCCAGGAGAGGTCAGGACAGACCAGTCCTTGGAGAAAGAGACCAAGCTTGGAAGGGTGGAGGAACAGCACAAGAGAGAAAGACTTCAGATGAGATGAACTGATAGAGTGACTGGGGCAGTAAATAGGGTTTGGTGTGTTGGAATTAGTGAGACTGGTTCAGGACAGGGCAGGGTTCAGAACTGCTGTACATAGGGGTCACTATGGGCCACAGGCAACTCCACAGCACGTAACAACAATAATTTACATACATATACATCTCTTACAACATATTTAAACATCACAATTAGTAAGTGTGATTAACTGTACTGATGTTTGAGGTGACCAGAACCTTGTGTGGCTGGCCATCTAGTCATTTTGTTCAGAATGAATTTTTGCCCCCTCCCTCCACTCCAGCTGCTGTTTGTTGTTATGTACCATCCAATCAGAACTGATTTCTATATACTCTTCAGTGGTGTTTTGGAGACAATAAATCATGTACAAGTTGATTTTCCACCTTTTTCCCATGGAGCAACTGGTGGATTCAAACTACATACCTTTGTGTTGGCAGCACAATTCTTTAAGGAAGTTAATCAAGAAAGCAATTCTGTTTCCTCATTTCTATATAGATTGTGTAAAACATCCCTGGGGTCTTTTGGAGGTTTTTTTTCCCTAGGAAAGAAAACAGAGATAATCTTTTTGCATTGGTGACTTTTCTGGCTCATTCATTCCAGCCCAATCACCATTGTTCATGCTTGCTCAGTCCCTCAGTCCTTGCCTGGCTGCTGAAAGCCAGCTAACTGTCTGATACTGGTAATAACGTAGATGTGGTAACTCTACCAGGCCCTAAAAGTGCATCATTCTTGGAAGAGGTTGACAAGAAAAGACAGAGAGGCTTATTCAAGATGGATTTGTGCAACATGACAGGAAAAGGGAGACATCAAACCAAAGCCATCACTGTTAAATGGATTCCAACTCATAGCGATCCCGTAGGATAGAGCAGGTGTGTTCTTTTAGGAACAAACTGCTGGATCTTTCTCCTGCAGAACAACTGTTGGGTTTGAACCACTAATCTTCTGATTAGCAGCCAAAATTAGGCACTGAACCATCAGAGTTCCTAATAAAGATAAAATAGTGTAAACAGCACTCTCAAAGTGCTTAGTGCATTTTCCACCCTAGTGGGGAAACTGAAACCTAAAAGTGTCAAATATTTACTAAATGTTACGGCAATTTCCAGATGTGATACTTTTTTGTTAATCTGAGCTGCAAACCTAAAGTTTGAATCCACCAAGGATTCATTCTTGAAGGAGAATGATGGAAAATCTCCTCCAGTGCTATTTACTGCCTCTGAAAACCTGCTGCAGGGTCAGATATGAGTTGGTTGTGACTTGACCCCACACAACAACAATTGTTGATAAGGGAATTCTGGTGGCCTAGTGGGTAAGGATTTGTACTGACATCCCATAGGCAGGAGGGTCAAATCCACCATCTTCTCCAAGGGAAAAAGATGAACAATCTCCTTCTATGCAATTTACTGCCTCTATAAATCCACAAAAGAGTAGGTATGAATTGGTAGGGATGACTGGAGGATCAGCTATGGGTCACATATAATAACAAACATGAAGAATAGCCATCTGAAATTGTCAGAGCTTTGCACTGATTCATTCTTATTTGACCTCCTGCTCAGGATTTGTATTGCCACCCAAGACATACTGAATCAGAATCTACATTTTCAAAAGACATCCAGGTGACGTTATTAGATCCTTAAGTGATGCTTATGTATAGAAAAGAATCATCCTAGAGAAGTTTGTTAAAATGTAGACTGATTCAAGATTTCTGAGGTGGAAAAAATTCTCAGGAGTGGGCTTAAACAAGCCAACCATGTTAAAGCCCTGTTTTTCTCTCTCAGAACAATGTCAACCTTGACAGACATAAATATGTAAGAGCCATAATACTAAAAAGTCATGTCTTCATGTATTTGTTTCAGGATTCCACTTTTGCCATTTCTTTATACTGAAGGATACCAAACTAGCAGAAGTGAAAACGATATCTCTGAGGGAAACTTCTATGTGAATGGCTTCCCTACCTCTGGTTAGTTGAATAAAAGCCATTAAAATGTTCCTTTTACTTATACTTCAGTTCAGTGTCAAACATAAGTATCTGCTATCTGAACAGTTTCTAACAGACCCATTATCAATAGAATTGTAGTAAAACACCTCAAGGCTGTTTTGACTGGCTTTGATATGAATTTTCAAAATCATCATGCCTGATTTTGATCCAAAGTCCTTGCCTTTGATACCAGCCTTTGTTGTAAACTCTCTCGCTTGGGTGATAAAATTTTGTAAACACATTAACAAGTTCTATATTCCCAAGATTCTTTAACACTAACAAATAGAAACTTCTTAAAATATGCTGATGATAATTTTTTTCACTTCAAAATTTGGCACTGTTACTCTCTATAATTAGAATATAGCAAGGGAGCTCTGGTGGCCTAGTGGCAAGAAGCTGCACTGCAATCCCAGAGGCACAAAGTTCAAATCCACCAGATGCTTGGCTGGAGAAGGAGGGACCTTCTCCTCCTGTACCAGTCAGATCCAATTTGACGGCACACACACAAAAGATAAGAAAATTAAAAATATATATATAGCAAGTTTCCAAGTTGAAATATATTTCCAGATATTAACTTATTGATAGAGTTCTTAAATCATTATGTTTAATTAAAGTAATTGGCTCCTGGATTTATAAGTCATTGTGTTCAAAGACCACACATTCACTAAATAAAAAGGATAGACAATATACTGTTGCAAGTAAAATGGAGTTAAAATACTAACTTCCTAATCCACTCTATAACATTGAACAATTGTTTGCTTGGAAAGTACAACTGAAAATCACTAGAGCACAAAGCATCTTGTGTGATTTTTTTCATGAAAGGATACAAATTGGCATATTTCAACAAACACAGGAAGCCCTAGATATGCTCACCAGGTTGTGCTAAGAAGATATCTGAACATTAGCTTCTTGACTAATGAATTGGAGAGATCTACCTTGGTTCCTATTTCCAGGAAAGGTGATCCAACAGAATGTGGAAATTAATAAACAATATCCCATGCAAGCAAAATCCTGGTGAATATTTTCCGGAAACAACTACTACAGTACATCAAACGAAAACTGCCAAAAATTCAAGCTGACTTTAGAAGAGGCTATTGTTGTTATGTGTCAATGAACTGACTATGACTCATGTCGACCTTATGAACAATATCTCTAAACTCTGTCCTATCCTGAGTCAACTTCACTGTCTCTGATCCCCTACCTCCATTACCCCAGTTATTGTACCAATCTGTCTTATTCAGGGTCTTCCTTTCCTGCACTGTCCCTCCACTCTTCTCCAAGGGCTGGTCTCTCTTGAAAACATGCCCTAATATGCTTTTACCATTGTTCTGAGTAATACTTAAGTGATAAAGGTATGTGAGCACATTAATGAGTAGTATAATTACTCACCTGACCAAAGCCCTACAATGCTTAATATTATTGGGAAGATGGAGAGTTGGCAAAAGAGAGGAAGACCCTCAGCCCGATGGATTGATACAGTGACTGCTGCAATGAGCTTGAATGTGTCAGAAATTGTGAAGATGGTACTGCATAGGACAAGGTTCAGACCTGTTTTTCATTGGGTTGCTATGAGCCATAATCAACTCAACAACAACAATAACAGCTAAACAACACTTTAAAGAGGTCCTTAATAGCCTATTTACCCAGTAACACTTCTTTTGCTATCTTGGTTACGACTACCATAAGGACTAGTTTTGGATTGAAATAAAATCATTGACAATCTTTTCCCTGTCTATCTTAATGTTGCCTTTTGATACAGTGGTGAGGATTTTTGTTTCTCGATGTTGAGATGTAATCCATATTAAAGGTAATTGAAATGTCAATAAAGTGTTAGATGATAATGCTAAGGAAAATGTTTACAAAGTGGATAAAAGATAAAGTTGAAAAGTAGAATGAAGAATGAAGAAAGTTTAGAAATTAAAAGATAAGACTAGAATGGCTAAAATATGAATACTAAGAGTTTCAGAAGGGCTCTCTGGTGGTCTAGTGGTAAGAAGCTGTGTGGCAATCCCAACCACTAGCCGCTCTGAAGGAGAAGGAGGGGCAATTTCTTCCCTTGAGATTAACTGCCTCTGAAAACCCCCTGTAGGGTCAGCTATGGGTCAGTTTCCACTCTGTGGTACACAACAACAACAACAAGAGTTTCAGAAAGAGAAACAGAAAAAAAGGATGGCAAGTAGTTACCAAAAAAAGGTCCAAGAAAATTTCCTAGAAGTAAAGAACACGAATGCCTTGGACTGAAAAGACTCACTAAGTTCAACATTTAAAATTAAAAGCAAATTTTCGAAATACACCGTAATAGAATTGGAATCGACCTTCCATAAGGTTTTCTAAGGCTAAAAATCACACAGGAGGATATTATCTTTTCCTTTGAAAGTGTTGGTGCATTTGAACCACTCAAGAGTCTTTGGGTTAGCAGTGCAACTCTCAACTGACTAGGCCACCAGAGTGTTCTAAAGCAAACCATTACGTAAAAATCAGTATTAATAATAAATAGAAACGATTAAAGCATTCTAGTTATTTGGATCAAGCTACATATCTCTGATCTAGGATTAGAATTGCACCGTCAACTTCACTGACAAAGAAGGAGAGGATTTGGAGAACTATCTGCAAAATTTTAAGGAAAGAATATTCCTGATCTAAAATATTGTATACAAACTACCAAATGTGAGAATAGAATGGCTAAAGAATATTTGTGGAGGAAATTTTCTTAAATTTGTTGTTAACTGTAATTGCAAAGTGACATTGTGACTCATAGTAATATGGATCATATCATAGTGTCCATGAATACAACAGAAGTAAACATTGCTCATACTTGCTGCTTTGGTTGAGCCCATTATTACAGCTACTGTCAATCTATCTTATTGAAAGCTCCTCTCTTTTTTGCTAACCCTGTACCAAGTATAACAACTTTCTCCAGGAACTGGGTGGTCCTGAAAACACACTTAAAGTATATATAAGGCAAAATCTCGATATCCTCAGCTATTAAAAAAAAATTCTTGCTGCACTTCGTCCAATATTTTTTTTACCAACAACACAATTCAAAGGTGTCAAAATCCTACCAAAAGCAGTCTACATGTTTCATGCAGACACCAAATTCCTTTTTCAAGGAGATAGAAAAGTCAATTGGCAACTTATTTGGAGAGGAAAGAGACTCCAAATATGCAAAGCATTTCTGAAAAACAAAAATGAAGTGGGTGGCATAGTACTCCCTGACCTCAAAACATACTATACAGCTGTAATAATCAAAACAACATGGTACTGGTACAATGACAGGCGCACTGACCAATGGAAAAAAAATGAGAACCCAGAAATGGACCCATCTATCTATGGTCAGCTGATATTTAACAAGGAAATAAAATCTCTTCAACAAATGATGCTGGCAAAACTGGACTATTACCTGCAGAAAGCTGAAACAGGATACTCCTCTTATGACATACACTAAAAATCAAATCAAGGAGTATCAGAGACTTAGGGGTAAAGCCCCAACCATAAGGTTCATAATAGATAAACTGGGATCAAACTGAAAGGACCTCAACTGTGGTATAAATAGGCTGGCAAATACACAACCAGGAGAGGATGACACCTTCTAAAGATTAAATTCCTGAGAGCATCAAAACCTTTTTCCAACAGGGTGAAAAGAAAACATACTGACTGGGAAAACATATTTTGCAATACCATTTTAGACAAGAGTCTCATAACAGAAGTTTACAGACTACTCCTGGGCCTCCACAAGAAAAAGACTTTTCACAGAGGACGACATTCAAATAGCTACCAGGCATATGAAGAAATGTTCAAAATCACTGGAAATAAGAAAGATGCAAATCATCTCACTCCAGTAACAGTGGCAAAGTTTAACAAGACAGCAATTAATAAATGGTGGAGAGAATGAGGATAGATAGAAACTCTTATACACTGTTGGTATGATTGTAAAATGGTACAAACACTCTGGAAAATAGTTTGGTATTTCTGCAGAAAGCTGCACATAGAAATTCCATACAGCCCAGCTATTTCACTGCTTAGAATATACCCCAAGGAAATTAGAACTGATACAAAAATGGAGGTTTGTACACCAGTTTTCATAGCAGCATTACAAGAACATGAAAACAACCCAAATGTCCAACCACAATTGAGTGGATTGAGAAATTATGGTGCATTCACACAATGAAATGCTATGCAGCGCTAAGTAGCAATGATTTTGGAAATTGCTACAAACTTGGGAGAGACTAGATAGCGTTATGCTGAGTGAACTAACTCAGTCTCAAAAGGACAAATATTGCTCAAGTCCATTATTGCAAAAATAGAAGGATAACTTGTAAAACGTGGGTGGGAGCAGAGGGGTGAGGATGGGCAAGGGGGAAATCATAGGGTCAGACAATTTGGTAGGTGGAAGGAGGGAGTAAAAGAAGTGGGAAAGATCCAGCAGGAATCTGGAAAGACAGTAATGGTGGGCACATTTCAATAGTGATTATTTTTATAAAACAGAATTAATGGGAATGGCTGTATGAAACATATGTGAGAGAAAGGTAGTGTGAAACACAATGCATATTAACTTTGTATGCAAACTGATATGAAATAAAAATTAAAAATAAGAAGAAAGAAGGTGTCCAAAGGAAGTAAATTATGAAAGAAGAAAATACGAATGTAGAAAATAGAAAGCACAGATGAAGGGGTGGCTTAGGGATAAAAAGCTATGCTGTTAACCCAAAGGCACAGTTCTAATTCACTAGTTGCTCTGTGGAAGAAAGATGGGCCATCTTCTTTGTGCAATTTATGGCCTCTAAAACTTCACTGGAGCATCAACGATGAGTCAGTTTCCTCTCAAGGGTACTCAAAAAAACAATATGCTGAAAGGAAGTTACAAAAAATACAGCTCTAAGTACTCTGAGAAAATAATTCTATTCATACTGGAAAAGAATGATTAAGGAGAGATAAGTCCAAGAAAAAACTGAGATTGCTATCTGATGCATTTTAATATTTGATTATTGAAAAGGTTGGGGGTGAATTAATGAAGATAGGGTGTGGCAGGGAGAGAGAGAGAAAAGAAAGACAGAAAGAGAGTAAGGTGTATTTTATAATCACATTTTAATGATTTAAGAGTTTATAGAAAGAAACAATTCTGCTTATGAAATTATTTGCAAAGAAGTGACTACTCATTTCATTCACTTATCCAAGGAACACTAGTAATGGTCCACCATCAATCAAGCATTGTTCTTGATGCAGGAGATAGTACATGGAGCAACACACAAAATTATGTAGAGCTGATAGTCTAGAAAATTAACAAAATTATTAAACAAAGTAGTGATTTATTTAAAGAAAAACAAAAACCACAAACCCACTGCCACTGAGTTGAGTTTGACTCAGAGGTACCCAATAGGACAGAGTAGAGCTGACCAGCAAGATTTCCAAGGTTGAAAATCTTTATGGAAGTAGAATCCCTCATCTTTCTCTCATGAAGCAGGGAGAGGATCCAAACAACAGCCTTTAACTTAGTAAACCAATTCTTAATGCAAATGCTAAAGACAAAAAGAAAGCATGTTTTAGGAATATGTAGGAATCCCATGATGGCCAAGTGTTTGAGTGCTAGACTACTAACCAAAATGTTGGCAAGTATTTTTTTTTTCCTCTGAAGAAAATCTCAGAATCATTTTTTTAGTAAAATTCAGTGTGTGTGTGTGTGTGTGTGTGTGTGTGTGTGTGTGTGTGTGCGCGCATCTGACAAATATTTCTTCTCCAATTTATTGTTGGTTTTCAAGGGATAAATTTCCTCTAATTATAACAACAGTAAAGTGGCTTATAGGAGGAGGCTGGGTGATACATATATATATTTTACCACCGTTTTTTGTATTTTATTGTTGACTTCAACTTAATAGAATGAAAATTTTATTCTCAAATCACAAGAAAGTAATTATCTTTAAATAATTACAAGATACAAGAGAGTTGAAAGAAGACACGTTCACAACTCACACCATTGTAAAAATATAAATACATGTATTTCTTGACTAATGCTAATATTAATTTACAATTGTACTGTCAAGCTAGTGTTAACATAATTATGTTAGTAATGTTCATAGACCATGTAAATGACACAATGCCATAGCATCCACATTAAGAAAGTGTAAAAGGTGCAAAAACACTGGCAGTTTAAATTACCCAGAGATACTGTAAAGGAAAGACATGACAATCACAACCTTGAATATCTTATGGAGCACATTTGCACTCTGGAACATTGTCCTCATGAGTTGGAATTAACATGAAGTAAAGTGGTTTGGTTAGGAACAGATAAATTCATAGATGGTAGATAGAAAGGTAAATAGATGGATGGAGTCTAACTCACAACAACATCATACAGAAAAGAAAAAAACATTACTACTCCTGTGTAATCTTCATGATTGTTGACAAGTTTTGAGTTCAACAGTGTATCTACTGTGTCCTTCTGTCTCACTGAGTTCTTCGTTGCCCTCTTTGGCTATCTGCCTCACCAAACAAAATGTTGTTGTTGTTGTTATGTGCCGTCGAGTCACTTGTGACTCATAGCGACTCTATGTACAACAGCCCTAAACCCTGCTCTATCCTGTGCCAATCTCACTCCCTCTGACACACCCGTCCCGCTTACCCCAGTCACTGAATCAATCCACCTCAAAAAGGGTCTTCCCCTTCTGCACCATCCCTCGACCCTCCCAAGCATGATGCCCCTCTCCAAGAACTTCTCCCTCCTTACATCATGCTCAAAGTATGTCAGACGAAGCCTCAGAATCCTTGCCTCCAACGAACAGCCTGGTTTAACCCTCTCCAGGATGAATCTGTTTTCTTGGCAGTCCAGGGTACATTCAATACTCTTCTCCAGCACCACAGCTCAAAGGCATCAATTCTCCTTCTATCCTCCT
>NW_006399766.1:786979-789357 GCF_000299155.1 Elephantulus edwardii | reverse complement strand
ATTTCTTCTTCTTTGGCTCTGGTTGTTGGTGCATATATCTGAATGATAGTGGTATTCACTGGGCTTCCTTGTAAGCGTATGGGTATAATCCTGTCACTCACGGTGTTGTACTTCAAGATGGATCTAGAAATTACTTTTTTTACTATAAAGGCAACCCCATTTTTCCTTGTCTTTTCAATGTCCCATACCAGTCCATCTCATCGCACCTTAATATCCAGAGTGACACCATTGCTGTTCAATACCCTGGAGAGGTTTCAGAGATCAATTCATCGTGATGATATGTCTGACGTAAACAGATACAATGCTTCATTGTATCCATAAAGGTTTTGGGTTGTCTAACTTTTTAAAAAATAATATTGTTGTTTTATACTGGTTCACTTACAAAGTTCGTATACTTTATTTTCACACTGGGCTGTTGTACATAGGGTCACTATGAGTCGCAAACGACTCGACTGTACATAACAACAACAACAACAACAACAACAACCCCTCTCTCCACCCATCAAATTGTGCGACACTATGATTTTTCCCATCATCCTCACTCCTCTGTTCCCACCCTCCCCCCCTTGGATCCTCATACACATTTTACTAGTTATCTTTCTAGTTCTACAATAATAGTCTTATACAACATTTGTCATTATGGGGCTGAGTTAGTTCACTTAGCATAATTCTCTCCAGTCTTTCCCAAATTAGGTATTAATTTTAAAAATCATTGCTCCTGCATGCTGCATAATATTCCATTGTATAAATGTACCATAATTTCTCAATCCACTCAGTTGTGGTTGGACATTTGGGCTGTTTGCATGTTCTTACAATGGTGAATAACACTGCTATGAACATTGATCCATTTGTTCTTCAGTTCTCATTTTCTCAGGGTATATTCCAAGCAGAGAATATCTGGGTTATAGGAAATTTCTATATTCAGCTTTTTGAAGAAATGTCATTAGGTAATTTTTTACAGAAGATTTCCAAGAACTTTTTTCTGTCTTACACTAACAGTTTCACTAAAACCTGCCAAAGTTGGATCATTCTGCCAGTGTATGAAACACTGGTAACATAGTTTCCTGCATCACATCAACAAGCAAGCCACTACAGTATGACAGACAGATAGGTGGGCATGATTTAGGCATGGAAGGGTAGAGTAGTGAAGAGAGAGGAGGTCACAAGGAGCTTCTATTGATGGATAAGGGGCCTGATAGTTTTAAAAGGAGATTCCAGAAAAAGAGCCTGTCTATTGCAGATTTTCAAGAACATAATCTCATGCATAATTCAAGCCATATAAAACCAAATAAGGAAGCTTATTCCACAAGTGATTACAAGAGCAGTCACCTTATCACCATAACTTTACTCATAGCTGATACTAATCCAGGCACGTTAACCACAGCTACGTATTCAATTATTTCTTAGAAATGAACATTTGAGGTAGCTCTTAAACCACAGAATTGGCTTGAATGATTTTGGTTAAAGAAAGTTTGGGTCATATTTTGGCCTAGATATTTTCCAAGTGAACACTACAGTCAACATAAAAGAATTTAAAATTCTATCCTAACACTTATTCTCTGAGATATTTTGGTCAAGTGTTTTAAGGCTGGGTTGCCAAGTTTGCAGAATGTGAGATGAAATTTAGCAAGAACCATGTTTATTGAGAAGCCTACTGGTGATCAATACCTGTGGAAGGGTGAGAAAAAAAGGATTAGATTGAGGGAAAAGCCAAGATACGGTGTGGCCTCAGTAGAGGCTTCAAACAGCCAATAAGAATCTCAGAAGTTAGCATACCCTTCAGAGCTGTCCTGCATTAGGTTAATGCAGGCACATTTTCCACCCAATTACTTTTATAGCTTTTATCAGAAAATTATTGAGTACAGAAATTCTATTTGGTCGGTTGATAGAACAAGAACAATGGTAACACAGGCAATCATAGTGGCATGGAAAGAATTATTCTGAAGCAGGTTAAATAATGCAGAAGTAGCAAAAATAAGCAAATAGCCTAATAAGAGGAAAGATCTTTCAGCCTGGAGATGATATACTCAAAAGAGAAGCCTAACCACAAAAGCTTGACAGTTTTGAGTCTTCATAACGTTCCTGACAATGAATTTCTTTTTTCAAGTCACAAGAAAATTAGGAATCATTCTGTGTAGAGTGTTTTAAGTTACTATATATAAAATGATACATGTTATGTTATTATATATTAATAATAATAATATATGTTAAGTATTTTGTACAATCAATAACTTATTCCTTGCAAATACGTTTTATAAGAGACACAAACGCAGGTTATACACATAGATTTCACCTGATGGTATGCATAGGAATCAGATCGATTACATCTGTTGAAGGAACCGCTGGAGAAGCTCAATATCAGCTGTGAAAACTAGGCC
>NW_006399766.1:784434-785125 GCF_000299155.1 Elephantulus edwardii | reverse complement strand
CATCATGCTTGGGAGGGTGGAGGGACAGTGCAGGAGGGGAAGACCCTCTATGAGATGGATTGATTTGGTGACTGGGGTAATTGGGATGGGTGTGTTGGAGGCAGTGCGGTTGGCGCAGGACAGAGCAGGGTTTAGGGCTGTTGTGCATAGGGTTGCTATGAGTCGCAAGCGACTCGACGGCACATAACAACAACAACATATGTTAAGTTACTATATGTTAAATTTTCCAGATGAAAATAAACTTTTGAGGTTAACATGCATTTGTAAACTGTGGCATTGTCATTATAAGAGTATATACTATGACCAACATTAGTCATTCAGTTCATGAAATTATAAGAATATAATTTTCATTTTCAGTTCTTATAAGTTTCTTAAGTTGATATGAGACCTACATTTAAAGCGGTTGGGTGGGGAATCAAGCCAGCAAAGACTGTTTTTGCAGACATACAGAAACCCATACACATGACTCTACCCATTATAATCCTACTGGAGATAAATTAACTAATCTGTGGTGGCAAGTAGTCAGAACAGAGCAGGGCAACACTGCAAGGTTCAAAATTGGGAAGGGTGTACGCCAGGGATGTGTCCTGTCTCCATACCTTTTCAACCTGTATGGAGAGCAGATTATCCGAGAGGCTGGGCTCTATGAGGAGAAGCGTGGCGTTAGGATTGGTGGACGATCTATCAACAA
>NW_006399766.1:779836-780770 GCF_000299155.1 Elephantulus edwardii | reverse complement strand
ATTGAATGTACCATGGACTGCCAAGAAAACAAACAGATTCATCCTAGAGAGGGTTAAACCAGGCTGCTCCTTGGAGGCAAGGATTCTGCGGCTTCGCCTAACATACTTTGGACATGTTGTAAGGAGAGACAGGTCTTTGGAGAGGGACATCATGCTGGGCAGAGTGGAGCTACAGCGCAGGAGGGGAAGACCCTCTATGAGGTGGATTGATTCAGTGACTGGGTGTGGGTGTGTCAGAGGCAATGAGATTGGCACAGGATAGAGCAGTGTTTAAGGCTGTTGTATATAGGGTTCCTATGAGTCGCAAGCGACTCGACGGTACATAACAACAACAAAGCAACTAAGTGGCAAGACAGTATTGCAAATAGTGATGCTTGCTAAGAACACTGTCAACCTGGGTAGGTGATAGAATTATAGAATGGTAAGTATCAACCTTATTTTCTTTAAGTGTCTGAGGAAATTACTTTTGAACATAATTTACAATGTCTAGCACTGTCTAGTGTCCCAGTAAATAGTTAGCAACATCAATTGTAAACAACAATATACAAACTGCTGTATGCAGATAACGTAACCTTGGTCTCCGAAACCAAAAAGGGCCTGAGGCATTTGCTGCAGAAGTTCAAGGACTGCAGCCTTCAACACAGATTGAAGCTCAACATCAAGAAAACAAAGATTCTCACCGCTGGGCTGATTGGCAGCATCATGATAGACAGTGAAGAGCTTGAGATTGTTAAGGAAGCTCCGACTCCCTTGCTTTAAGTGTGGCTCTGAAGGACACTTGGCCAAGGTGGCCCGCATCAGGTCCTCGTGGCAGACAGGACTGACAGGCCCCACCTCCAAGCTGGAAACAAAGGAGGACGCTTCAACAATTTAGATCCTCCCAGAAGAGCCGTGGATGAGCATTAACATTACTGGTAAGTATATTCATTTTCTC
>NW_006399766.1:756761-777847 GCF_000299155.1 Elephantulus edwardii | reverse complement strand
TCATTCATTTTTACACTTTCCCCCCTGCCTACCCCCTTCTCCCCAATTCATTCTTCTCTTTGAAAAGTAAAAGAAAAATTATTTCATTTTTATGCAACCCCTCTCCTCAAGTCCACTCCACTGTGCAGCCTTCATTCTGGGTTCCTGTCATGACAATAATACCTAATCATATATCCCTTTTAAACAGTTCTCTCCCTCATCTGTTTCAATACATTATTTATCCTCTCTTTCTCAGTCTTCCCTCCACTCCGATGTCAGTCTTGTTTTACAACAGTGGCCCTATGTAACATTTGTCCTTTGGTGACTGAGATATTTCACTCAGCATAATGTCCTCCAGGGTCACCCAGTTAGTATAATATTGCATGAGTTCCTTGTTTTTCAATGCAGCATAGTATTCCATTGTGTGAATATATCAGAGCCTCTCTATCCATTCGTTTGTTGATGAACAGACATTTCACCAAAGAAGACATTCAGATGGACAACAAGCACACGAAGAAATGTTCAAAATCCCTAGTTCTAAGAAAGATGTAAATCAAAACAACTATGAGATATCACCTCACTCCAGTAAGAACAGCAAAATTTAACAGAACAGAAAACATTAAATGCTGATGATGTTGTGGAGAAACTGGAACCTTTGTTCACTGTTGGTGGGAGTGTAAAATGGTGCAACCACTGTGGAAAGCTGTATGGTGCTTTCTCAAAAAGTTACAAAGAGAAATACTATTTGACCCAGCAATTCCACTACTGGGAATATACCCTAAAAAAACCATAACCACCACCCAAGCAGATATATGCACACCCATGTTTATTGTGGCTTTGTTCACAATAGCAAAAGAGTTGGAAACAACCTAAGTGACCATCACCAAATGAATGGCTAGAGAAGGTAGAGTTCTTCTAAAACAACCAGGGGTATTAAGTGCAGAAAAACCAAAACTTGACAAATGTTCACTGCAATTTTGCTGGAATTTTCTGGACATACCAACAAAGACAGACTAGCCAGGGTCTGACTCATTGGAAAGGGATTAATTGAAGTGTGCTAGCCTAGGGCTAGAGACTCTGGAGTAAAGAAAGTAGGGTAGGGCTGGGGCAGTGAACCTCAAAAATGATATATGGTCAGAAGAAGCCTTGAATGTTTCAATTTAAGGACGGTCAACTTCTACCTGGCCATAAAACCATGAGGACGGTGAGTTAGATGGAATCATGGATATCATAGTTCTTAGGTTAAGCAAGGGAGACTAGTCCTTGATGAACAGAGAAAAAGCACAACTAGAAACTGATTTAAAGGCTAAAGCTGGGTTCAATAATTGTGTTACATTTTAAATCCTTCTGGACTGTCCATCCCCAATGAGGGGGTTTCCAGATCTTTACAGATGTCAGAAGTATCCTACAAAATGGAAGACCTTATAATGCCTAACTTTGGAGTAATTTTAAAAAGAATAGAGTTTCATCTCTTCATCCTGACTTCCCAGTTCCTGGAAGCTCTTGGACCTCATCACCTGCCTCTCTCCAACTATCACTCCATGAGTAAAGTTCCCACCAAGCTCCATGCATTATCTGTAGTTTCAAATGTTTTCGTTCTGTCTAGGATTCTTTTCACGCTTTCTTCCTTTGTAAACTCCTTAATATTTCAAAAATCAGCTTATATGAAATTTTCCTAATGGATCATCTCAATAAAGCATTGGCATGGTCTTTGTTGTGGTCCCAGCATGTCTATCTCTAAACAATAGTTATAAACACAGCTGAATGTTTCAGTTAAGATATTCCTCCCTCTCTAGATTGAAAATCTACTCTTGACATGCATTAGAGCCTCCGATCTAATGGATTGCTTGATATATTCAATTATTCTCATTAAACAATTAGATTAAGAATTTCATGAAACAACATATGAGCAAGAGCCTATGGTGATGAAGGAAGAAGTTTAAGCTGCTTGGAAAGAACTGGCAAAAATACGGACCCAGGAATTGATGGTATACCAATTGACGTATTTCAACTAACAGATGCTACTCTAGATGTGCTCACCCAGTTGTTCCATGAAATCTGGAGAACAACCATTTGGCCAACTGACTGTAAGAGATCTAGATTTGTTCCCATTCCAAAGAAAGGTGATCTCAAAAGTGTGGATCTGAATTCCAAAATCAATCTCCATAATAGTCTATGTGTTTCCTACTGCCAAAGGGGCCCTTTAGAGTAGTGAGAGAAGATCTTCACCCTGAAACCCACAGCGTCCCTTTTCAGCAGGAAGTAGCTAAGAGAATACGCCGTCCCCTTTTCCTTATGACTCAGGGTGAAGTCTCTCTCAGGGAGGAGTGATACGGAATGGCAAAGGATACACTGACAAAGAAGATTGATCAGAACTGGCTTTGACAAGCACTGTGGCATTTGGACAAGAACAAACTGGGAGGAGGGTAGAGAGAATAGTGCAACAATGAATGAGTGGAAGCCCAAAATCTCTGTAAATGTTTATGAAAATTAATAAAATATAATTATAGAAAAAAAAGTGTGGAAATTATCAAACAATATCATTAATATCACATGCAAGCAAGATTCTGCTGAAGATTATCCAAAAACTACTGGAAAAGGACATCAACAGAGAACTTCCAGAAGTGCAGGCTGGGTTTACAAGGGGTCATGATACTAGGAGTAGGAGAGAAGTGTCTGTGTTTCATTGAACATGCAAAGGCATTTGACTGTGTGGATCACACAAATTGTAGCTAACTCTGAGAAAAATGGGAATCCTAGAACACTTGATCCTGCTAATGTGAAACCTGTACTTGGACCAGGAGGCAGTCATCAGAACAGAGCAAAGAAACAATGCATAGTTAAAAATTGGGAAGGGTGTATGCCAGGGATGTGTCCTATCTACATACGTTTTCAATCTATATGCAGAACAGATTATCTGGGAGACTGGACTGTATGAGGAGAAATGTGGCACCAGGATTGGAGGAAGATTAATCAACAATCTGAGTTATACAGATAACACAACCCTGTTTGCTGAAACTGAGGAGGAACTGAAGCACTTGCTGCAGAAGGTCAAGGACTGCAGTCTTCAATATGGATTGAGACTCAACATCAAGAAAACAGATGCTCACCACTGGGCCAATTTGCAGCATCATGATAGATGGTAAAGAGACTGAGATTGCTAACAGCTTTAGTTTGCTTGGCTTCACAATCATAACTCTTGGCACCAGCAGTCAGGAAATTTAAAGACGTATTGCAATGGGAAAGTCTCCAGGTAGAGACCTTTCTAAAGTACTAAAGAGTGGTGATGTCACTCTGGAGACTAAGGTGCACCTGTTACAGGCCATGGTCTTTGCAATCACTTGCTATGCATCAGAGAGCTGGACAGTGACTAGGGATGATAGAAGGAGAATTGATGCCTTTGAGCTGTGGTGCTGGAGAAGAGTATTGAATACACCATGGTCTACTAAGAAAATTGCCAGATTTGTCCTAGAGAGGGTTAAAACAGACTGATCCTTGTAGGCAAGGTTTCTGAGGCTTTGTCTGACATACTTTGGACATGTTGCAAGGAGGAACCAATCCTTGGAGAGGGACGTCATGCTTGGGAGGATGGAGGGACAGCACAGGAGGGGAAGACCTTCTATGAGGTGGATTGATTCAGTGACTGGGGTAATGAGGGTAGGTGTGTCAGAGACAGTGATATTGGCACAGAATAGAGCAGGGTTTAGGGCTGTTGTACATAGGGTCGTTATGAGTCGCAGACGACTCGATGGCACTTAACAACAACAAGAATTTAAACTCCAAGAACTTCTACTTGTATATGGAACACAAATTTGGGTAACATCTTATGTTCTTAACATAAATTTCTCACCCACCAATCTATAAATTGCACTTGGAGTTCTGATTCATCTGTAAAATCTATAGTTTTCATCTTTGAATGAATGAATGTTTCTGTAAATTGACCCCATTTTTATTTAGAGAATTAACTCCATTTTTATGTATTTTTAACACAGATGGTTCACCAAACTGAATAGATTCAGCGAGCTAATAAGTATGAGTCATGCCAGGAAAAGTAGGTCTAAAATAAAACTAAGCAATGTAATGATTTTGGTGTATAAAGCACTGATTAAATTCTAACCTTCTCTGCATGTTCCGTGCTAAATGAAATGTCGAATGGTGACACTTCAATACAGATGCCAATAAAAGAACAGGATTTTATCCTCCCACTCCTCCTTTTCTGCACTTCTTAATGCTGACTTAAAAAAAGAGATAGGGAAGTACCCAAGAAAGTGGGTCTCTGTGTTACTCAAGGCAGAGGATCCCCAGACTTCAGAAATATATAGATATCGTTAATAAAGACTTTATAGAGGTAGTCAGGGACCTGAAGATAAGTGAACTCTTCTTTTCTCCTTCATTACTGTGGGACATACTTCATCCCATCTGAATTGTTCTTGTAGTTGTTAGGTGCCATCGAGTCAAGTACGACTCATAGTGACCCTAAGAACAAAATATCTGAACCCTATTCTATCCTGTGACATCCTCAAATTTCCTGGCACACAAGAGCCCTTTGCATCAGTCACCATGTCAATCCACCTAGCTGAAGGTCTTCCTCTCCTTTGCCACCTTCCACCATTTCCAGCATCATGTCTTTCTCCAGGGAGTAGCCCCTTCTCTTAGCAGCATGCACAAAATATGTGAGGCAAAGTTTCATCATTCCTGCCTCCAGAGAACTCTTCTGCTACCCTCTCTCCAAGATATATCTGTTCGTTCTCTTGGCCGTTCAGTGTTGTTCTTCAGCACCACAACTCAAAGACATACATTTAATTATTCTTCTGTCATCCTTATTCACTGTCCAGCTCTCAGATGCATAGCAAGTAATTGGAAAGACATTGGCCTGAATCAGACACACCTCAGTCCTCAAACTGATATCATTACTTTTCAGTAATTTGGAGAGGTCTCTAACTGAAGATTTTCCTAGAGTCCTTATTTCCTGACTGCTAGTGCCAAGGTTGCTAATTGTGAATCCAAGCAAAAGGAAGCTTTTGACAGTTTCAATCTCTTCCCAACCATCATGACACTGCCTATTGGTCCAGTGGTAAAAGTCTTTGTTTTCTTGATATTAAGATGCAATCCATACTGAAGGCTGAATTCCTTGATCATCTGCAACAAGTGCTTCAAGTCCACCTCACTTTCAGCAAGTAAAGTTGTGTCATCATAACTCAAGTGATTAGTGAGTCTCTTTCCAATCCTGATGACATAATCCTCTTCATAGAGCCCAGCTTCTCGGATAATTTGCTCAACATATAGATTGAATAATTATGGAGAGGGAATACAACCCTGGCATACTCCCTTCTCAATTTTAAACCACACAGTGTTCCCCTGCTCTGTTCACACAACAGCTTCCTGGCCCAAGTATAGGTTCTACATGAGCACAATTAAGTGCTCTGGGACTCCCATTCATCTGAATATCAGTCACAACTTGTTATGATCCATACAGTTAGATGCCCTTGCATAATCAATAAAGCATATATGCACATTCTTCTGGTATTCTTTACTTCCAGCCAGAATCCATCTGACATCAGCAATGATATCCCTCGTGCAACATGGCCTCTTCTAAATCCTGCTTGAACTTGTGGCTGTTCCCTATCTATGTACTGTTCTAGCCATTTTTTAAATTATCTTGAGCAATATTTTGCTTGCATGTGATATTAATGATATCATTCGATATTTTCCACATTCAATTGGATCGCCTTTTTTTTGTGAATGGGGACAAATATGGACCTCTTCCTATTGGTTGGCCAGACAGCTCTCCTCCAAATTTCCTGGCATAGACTTGTGAGCACATCCAAGACTGCACCTGTTAATTGAAATATGTCAATTGGTATCCCATCGATTCCTGGGGCCTTATCTTTTGTCAATGCCTTCTATGAAGCTTCTACTTTCTCCTTCATTATCATTTGCTCTTGTTCATATTGTACTTTCTGAAATTTTTCAGTGTCTGTCAATTCTTTCTGGTACAATGACTCTGTGTATTCTATCTTCTTTTGATGCTTTCTAGGTCATTCAATATATTGCCCATAGCATCTTCCAATACTGCAACATGAGGCTTAAATTTGTTTTTCAGTTCTTTCAGCTTGAGATCTGCTGAGTTCTTCCCTTTTTATTCTTCAATTCCAGCTCTATTCACATTCCATTATAAAAATTTGCTTTGCCCTCCCGAGTTGACCTTTGAAATCGTCTGTTCAGTTCTTTCACTTCAACATGCTTTCCTTTTGTTTTGGCTTCTCAATGCTCCAGTGCAATCTTTAGAGTCTCTTCTGATATCCATTTAGGTTTTTTCTTTCTCCTTCATTTTTGTAATGGGCCTTTACTTCCTTCATAAATGGTATCCTTGATATCACAACTCATCTGGCCTTTGATAATTGGTGTTAAATGTCTTAAACCTATTCTTAAGATGATCTTCAAATTCAGATGGAATTGATTCAAGATCATATCTTGGTTCCTGTGTGCATATTCTCTCTTTTTTCCCCTCAATTTGAATTTGCATATGAATAATTGCTTATCTGAACTACAGTCTGCTCCTGACCTAGTTTTGACTGCTGATATTGAGCTTCTCCATTGGTTTCTTCTACAAATGTACTCAATCTTACGCATATGAAGCCCACCAGATGAGATCCATGTGTAATTTCATCATTTGTGTCTTTTAGAACAGTATTTTTCAATGAATAAATCATTGTAAATATAAAATTAAATCATTCTAGTTCCAGCCTGATTTCTATAACTAAGCCCATCTATTGTTGTTGTTGTTGTTATGTGCTGCCAAGTCGCTTGTGACCCTATGTACAACAGCCCTAAACTCTGCCCTGTCCTGTGCCAATTGCACTGTCTCTGACACTCCCATCCCAATTATGCCAGTCACTGAATCAATCCACTTCATAGAGGGCTTTCTATTAGGGAACATAAAATTAATAAGATCAATTACACATCACTCAATACCAGAATACCAATACCATGAAAACCACACTTGCGAAAGCTCTGGATGGATCCCCTGCCTATCCCCGGAATGCAAACCAACTGGAATGGCATTTCAGCATTGCACTCAAGAAGATATTAAATATCAAATGCTCCCTTACACTGACATTGAGTGGGCGGCATTGATTTCCATTTCTTCCTCTGAGTCCAGCAGCATGAATGAAACCTTTCTCTGTGGACTTTTACTGTATGTGGTAAATACACATATTGAAAGAATGTGTGATATCAGAGGTACAGGTTCCATGAAAGCTGTTAGTGGGTAATAGTAAGTGCTCTTATATAGATAAAACCTGCCCACCATGCCACTTAACTATATGTCAGTACGGAAGCTACAAATTTACATTTTAGCCAAGAAAGTTTGCATTGATGGAGAGTTTGCATGATAGCTGATCTATGAAAGTTACAAAAACATAAATTGCAAGGAAAGGATCCTGAAGGGATAGTTCTCAACAAGTATCGCCTCCTTGTGAACTATGATTCTCAAACCTTGCTACAAAATTTCCATTGACTAACTTTCAGACATAGATTCATCAGTCTCCCTTCATAGTCTGCTTTAGTCTGGAAGTTCTACTGAAACTTTTCCACCCAAAGTGATCCAATTAGTATTTGAAAGCCTATACTTTGGTATCTTTAAATTCCTGGGGAGCAGTGACATCAGTTTGAGGGCAGACATGCTCCTGATTCAGGCCATAGTCTTTTCATCACATGCTCTGAATCTGTGAACTGGACAGTGAAAAAATATTGTTGTTGTTGTTATGAGGTGCTATTGAGTATGACTCATAGTGATCCTATGAACAAAAGATCAGAACCCTCTTCTATCCTGTGCCAACTTCACACTTCTTTAC
This sequence comes from Elephantulus edwardii, assembly GCF_000299155.1. NCBI lineage: Eukaryota > Metazoa > Chordata > Mammalia > Macroscelidea > Macroscelididae > Elephantulus > Elephantulus edwardii. Next base: position 770,012 of record NW_006399766.1, on the reverse strand, counting down.
ACACAAAACCCCATTACAACAGTCACTGTTGCACCGGGTTAAGGGTCTTCCTGTCCTTCACCAACTTTCGACCATTTATGTCCCTCCATCATGTTCTACCATTATATCCCTCTCCAAGGAATAGCCCCTCCTAGCAGCATGCCCAAAGTATGTGAGGCAAATCCTCATCATTCTTGCCTCTGAAGAATACTCTGGCTGTGCCAAGACCTATCTATCTGTTTGTTCTTTTGGCCATCCACAGGATGTTCAGTGCTCTTCTCCAACAGCACAGCTCAAAGGCATCAATTCTTCTTCTATTATCCTTATTACTTGTTCAGCTCTCAGATTAATAGCAAATAATTGGAAAGACTATGGCCTGAATCAGTCACACCTTAGTCCTCAAACTGACATCATTACTCCTTGATAATTTGAGGAGGTCCTAAATTGCAGACTTTTCCAGTGCAATATGTTTCCTGATTTCCTGACTTCTGGTACCTAGGATGTTAACTGTGGATCCAAGTAAGATGAGGTTGTTGATAGTTTTAATCTTTTCTGCATCTACCATGATGCTGTTTATTGGTACATGGTAAGAATCTTTGTTTTCTTGACATTGAGATGCAATCCACATTATAGGCTGTGTTCCTCGATCTTCTGCAACAAGTGCTTCAAATCCTCCTTGCTTTTAGCAAAATTGTGTCATCTGCATAACGCAGGTGAATCTCCCTCCAAACATGATGTCACATTCCTCTTCATAGAGTCTAGCTTTTCAAATAATTTGCTCAGCATTCAGATTAAATAGGTATGGAGAGAGAACACAACCCTGACACACTCCCTTCTCAATTTTAAACCATGTAGTGTTCCCCTGCTCTGTTTGCACAGTGCATATATATTTGAGAGATTGACAAAGGATGCTGCACTCCCTTTTAGGACACACAGAGACATGTTTCATTGCCAACTTCATGTAAGAGATTAGTTGAATGTGGGCACAGCAGGGCAGAGTCCTCCATGGAAATGTCTTAGGCCTTTTTGAGTCTTTTTTATTAACCTTTTGGATACCATTACTTAACTCATGCTCTTATTCTTCCCTAAGGAGACTTTCTTAAGCAATTTACTCTGTGATTGCACGTGTTTCATTTACGCAAGCCATGAGCTCTGCCTAAGTAAATCAAATCAGCCTCCTCTTAAGTCACACAAATGTAGTGTCTCAGGATGCATTATATAGAAATGCAAAATTAGTGAGTTTTTCTGTTTGTCTATCTACCATTCTTAATCCATTAAAAACTCACTACTGCAGAACTGACCTTCATTTGGATTTCTGAGGTTGTAAATCGCATGGAAGGAGACTGCTCAACCTTGCCCCTTGGTATCACTAGTGGATTTCAACAACCAGAAAAGCAGGCCTTTGAGTAAGCAGTGTGACTCTCTGAATTACTCCACCAGACCTCCCTATACATGTCCATACATATATTCAGATTGTAAAAAAAAAAATACAGTGCAGATTTCTCAAAGATAGATAGATAGAGATTAATATACTTCTAGAAAGTGTCTTACGTGCTTGTAAAGGTTGTCAAGTCCCAAATCAGTGGGTCACTGATCAGGATATCAGGCTTCTTTTGAATCATGAAGGTACAAGAGCTGATGATCAGATCAGATCAGATCAGATCAGGATCTGTTGGCTCCTGTATTTCTGTGACCAGCAGCACAATCCATGTGAAACACCAAACTGAAAATTATTTAAAATTTAAGACTTACTACCACTGGACCAATCAGCAGCAGCAGGATGGATGGCCAAGAGATTGAGATTGTTCACAGCTTCAGTTTGCTTGGCTCCACAGTCAACACTCTTGGCACCAGCAGCCAGGAAATAAAAAAAGCATTGCGATGGAAGCATCTGCAGTTAGGGACCTCTCTAAAGTACTCAAGAGTAACGTTGTGTCTCTGGAGACTAAGCTGTGTCTGATACAGGCCATGGTCTTTGCAATAACTTGTTATGCATCAGAGAGTTGGACAATGACTAGGGAGGATAGAAGGAGAATTGATGCCTTTGAGCTGTGGTGCTGGAGAAGAGTATTGAATGTACCATGGACTGCCAAGAAAACCAACAGATTTATCCTGGAGAGGGTTAAACCAGGCTGCTCCTTGGAGGCAAGGATTCTGGGGCTTCGTCTGACATACTTTGGACATGTTGTAAGGAGGGACTGGTCCTTGGAGAGGGACATCATGCTTGGTAGGGTGGAGGGACAGCGCAGGAGGGGAAGGCCCTCTATGAGGTGGATTGATTCAGTGACTGGGGTAATCGGGATGGGAGTGTCAGAGACAGTGCAATTGGCACAGGATAGAGCAGGGTTTAGGGCTGTTGTACATAGGGTCGCTATGAGTCGCAAGCGACTTGACGGCACATAACAACAACAACAAAAAGACTTACTACGCTGTGACATAGAGAAAACCAGAGTCAAGACTTGGATAAACGACTTGGCTTAAATTTACCACTTCTGTCAAGAAAGATGAATAGACTAGATGGTGGTTTGTGCAGACCAGACGGAAAGAAAATCAGCACAGAGATGATCCTCAAACTTCAGAATTTAGGATATCTGGCAGAAATGATAAGGAACTTACTGATCTGGGACTTGACAACTTTACAAGCATGTAAGTAATTTCCTAAAGGTGAATTAATCTCTATCTATCTTCTAAAGGTGAATTAATCTTTATCTATCTTTGAGTAACCAGAACAATATTCTTTTTACAATCTGAATATATCTATGAATTTGTATAAGGAAGTCTAGTGGAGTAATTCAGAGTCACACTGTTTACTCAAAGGCTTTGTTTTTCTGGTTGTTCAAATCCACTAGTGATACCAAGGGGCAAAGTTGAGCAGTCTCCTCTCATGTGATTTATAACTTCAGAAATCCAAATGAAGGTCAGCTATAAGTCAGTTCTGACATGGTGGCAATGAGCTTTTAATGGATTAAGAATGTTAGATAGACTAACAGAAAAACCCACTAATTTTGCATTCCTATATAACGCAGGCTGAGACACATTTGTGTGATTTAAGAGGGGACTGATTCGATTTACTTAGGCAGAGCTGATGGCTTAGGGAAATGAAACAAGTGTGATCACAAGGAGTAAATTGCTTAAGAAAGTCTCCTTAAGAAAGAATGAGAGTATGAATAACATTTATTTAAAAAAGAAATAAAAAAGGTGTAAGAAATTTCCATGGATGACTCTGTCCTGCCAAGCCCACCTTAACTATTATTCCAGTCACTGAATAAATTCATCTTGTCTACAGTCTTCCTTTCTTGTAATGTCCCTCCACCTTTTTAAGTATGTTGTCCCTCTCCAAGGATTGGTATTTCCTTGCAACATACCCAAAGTATGTGAGATGAAACGTCAAGATTCTTGTCTCCAAGGAGCAGCCTGGTTTCAACCTCTCCAGGACAGACTATCTAGCACTACAACTCAGAGTCATTGATTCTTCTTTTCTCAACATCCTTTGTCATTATCCAGCTCTCCGATTCATATAATTAAATTGTGAAGACCATGGCCTTGGTCGGATGCACCTTAGTTTCTAGACTGACATCATTGCTCTTCACTACTTCAGAGAAGTCTCTGACAACATATTTTCCCAATGCAATTCATCTTTTGATTTCCTGGCTCCTGGTAACAAGAGTGTTAATTGTGGAGCTAAGCAAACTGAAGCTCTTAACTATCTCAATCTCTTCTCCATTTATTATGATGCTGCCAATTTTCCCAGTGATGAGAATCTGTTTTCTTGATGTTGAGCCTCAACTAATAAAAAATAGTGTGGTATAAATTTTTGTTGTTATATGCTGTGGAGTCACCCTAAACCTGCACTATCTTGTGCCAATATCATCATCTTGTGCCAATATCACGATCTCCAACACACCCATTACCCCAGTCAATCCATTTCATCGAGGGTCTTCCTCTTCTGCATTGTCCCTCCACCCTCCCAAGCATGATGTCCCTCTCCAAGGACTGATCCCTCTTTGCAACATATCCAAAATATGTCAGACAAAGCTTCAGAATCCTTGCCTCCAAGGAGCAGCCTGATTTTACCATCTCTAGGATGAACCAGTTTGTTTTCCTAGCAGTCTATGGTATATTTGATACTCTTCTCCGGCACCACAGCTCAAAGGTATCAATTATCCTTCTGTTATCCCTAGTCACTGTCCAGCTTTCTAATGCTTAACAAGTAGTTGAAAAGACTATGGCCTGGATCAGGCAAACCTTAATCTCCAGACTGACATATTTGCTCTTCATAGTACTAATAATTCAGAATTATTCAAGGGCATGATACAACTCTAAAACACTAGAGATGCTGGATTTCCATCCTGCAAAACTGGTTGAGCCATGTAATTAAAATTCATTTGGTCCTCAGAACTTGTTGTATCTTCTCTTTGGGTCTTAAAGGGAGGCAGCTTCTACCTAAAACCCTATGAGGTGCAAGGAACTTTGTTATTGTTGTCATGTGCCTTTAAATCTTAATTGACTCATAGCAGACCCTCTACCAAGTTTTCAGAGGTTGTAAGTCACATGAGAGAAGATTTCCCATCTTCTTCCAGTGGAGCACATAGTGGATGCAAGCTGCTTGCCTCTGCCTTGGCAGTGTAACTCTTTACTGCTAAGTCACCAGAGCTCCCAACAACTAGGAGCTGTTGTTGTTATTAGGTGCCATTGAGTCACTTGCGACTCATAGTGACCCTATGTACAAGAGCCCTAATTACCATTCTATCCTGCGCCAACCTCGCCGTCTCAAACACACTCATTCCCACCACCCCAATCACAGAATCGATCCATCTCATCAAGGGTCTTCCTCTCCTGCGCTGTCCCTCTACTCTCCCAAACATGATGTCCCTCTCCAAGGACTAGTCCCTCCTTGCAACATGCCCAAAGTATGTCAGAGGAAGCTTCAGGATCCTTGACTCCAAGGAGCATCCCGACTTCACCCTCTCTAGGACAAACCTGTTTGTTCTTCTAGCAGTCCATGCCTCTCCAGCACCACAGCTCAAAGGCATCAATTATCTTTCTATCATCCCTAGTCACTGTCCAACGCTCCAATGTAATTGTGAACACTATAGCCTGGATCAGGCTCACCTTAGTCTCCAGCCTGACGTCGTTGCTCTTCAGTACTCTTGAGAGGTCCCTCACAGCTGACTTTCCCAATGTAATTCATCTTTTGATTTCCTGGCTCTTGTTACCAAGAGTGTTGACTGTGGAACCAAATAAACTAAAACTGTTAATTATCTCAATCTCTTCACCATCCATACTGATGCTGCCAATTGGTCCAGTGGTGAGAATCTTTGTTTTCTTGATGTTGAGCTTCAATCCATGTTGAAGACTGCAGTCCCAGACCTTCTGCAGCAAGTGCTTCAGGTCCTCCTCAGTTTCAACATGCAGGGTTGTGTCATCTGCATAGGTTTTTGATGACTCTTCCACCAATCCTGATGCCAAATTCCTCCTCATACAGACCAGCATCTCAGATAATCTGTTCTACATACAGATTGAAGAGGTATGGAAACAAAATACATTCCTGGCGGACACCCCTCTTGATTTTGAACCATGTAGTGCCTCCTTGCTCTGTTCTGACAATTGCCTCTTGGTCCAAGTATAGGTTTCACATAAGCACAACCAAATGTTCTAGGATTCCCATTCTTCTCATAGTCAGCCACAGCTTGTTGTGATCCACACAGTAAAAAGTCTTTGCATAGTCAATGAAGCACAGGTAGTCATTCCTCTGGTACTCTCTGCTTTCTGCCAAGATCCATCTAACATTAGCTATAATATCCCTAGTACCATGACCTCTTCTAATTCCAGCCTACACATGTGGCAGTTCTCTGTTGAGAACTCCAAACATTTTTTTATAATTCTCAGCAGAATCTTGTTTGCATGCGATATTAATGATATTGTTTGATAATTTCTGAACTCTGTTGGGTCACCTTTCTTTGGAATGAAAACAAATATCAATCTTTTCCAGTCAGTCGGCCAGCTGGCTGTCCCCCATATTTCTTGGCACAACTTAGACACATCCAGGGCAGCGTCTGTTTGTTGAAATAAATCAATTGGTATGCTGTCAACTCCCGGAGCCTTGTTTTTTGCCAATTCCTTCAGAGCAACTTAAACTTCCTCCTTCATTGCCATAGGCTCTTGCTAATATGTTATTTCATGAAGTTCTTCTGTGTCAGCGAATTCCTTCTGCTACAGTGACTCTGTGTACTCCTTCCATCTTCTTTTGATACTTCCTAGATCATTTAACACTCTACCCAAGGTGTCCTTAAGCATTGCCATTGTAGCTTGAATTTGGCTGTGGGAAATAAACTCACCTCTCCTTCTATCTCCTATGGATGATCAAAATCCATGTAGGGCATGGGAACTGGGGAGGTCAGCCTTCTAGGAATCAAGCTGGACCTAAATTAGAGAATTGGAAAGCTTACTTTTCTTTGTTTTTAAATAACTCATCTTTATTTTCTTCATTGTATTCCCATAACTGCTTTATTAATATGCAGATTTAAGTATGTATTCATTGGTTAAACCCCACCCTCTGTTCTCTATTCCCATTGCTAATTCCTCTAGTTCAGGTGCTTATTCCTTCTTTGGAAACACCACTGACTTTTTCACCTCAATACCTGCTTCCAGCACAATTCTAATCATGTCAGTAACTTGATATAAGCTTGACCCAATTGTCCACTGTCTTATTGCTGTGGTTCAGAGACATTCTACAACATGTATATTATGTCCTTTTTTTTGTTGAACCATGAATTATTCATTCACTCTTAATTGTTTGATCAATTCACGAAGTGGCTAAATGAATCAATAACTACAGTCCAGGGTACCAGACAGAAAAGAAGTCTCATGTTCAAACAGATTAGATATATAGAGTGGAGATCCACTCTGTTTGGGGATAAAAAGGCAAAGAGATGCGAAGATGCCCTCATTGATGTTTGAAGAATGAATGCTCTAAAGTTTCAGCAAAGGAGAAAGACCAGGATGTTTTGCAAAGAAACCAGGATCAGAGAGACTGTAACACAAGGAAGTCATAGATTATTTCCTATGGAAGGGAGAACAAAGTAGAGGCTGGAAGTGTGAAGTGGATAAGAGGTAAGCATGCTTGAGTGAAGCCTTATATTCACTGTCGCCACGGGGTATAACTCAAGTCCAATGAGGAAAGCATGTCTTTGACAAAATTATTTCTTCCTGCTTTTTGAGCTTCACATCCTGCCCTCCACTTGTATTGCTTGCCCCTCTTCTTTACTTGCAATCCTACAGTTGCTAACTATGAACATTTTGTTGTAATATAACTCTAGGATGCTCTTCTACCATATTGTGCTGGAGTAAGTGCAGGAAGAGGTAGCCTTATCATACACATTTCTTTTTCCAGTGTCAGTTCTACAGAAATCACTAGTAAAAGATTCTATCTCTAACACTTGTCTTTGACTTGTGAGGCCAAAGTAAAAATCCCTTTTATTCATATCAACTTCTCCTAATTAGGAACTCAGGGGGCATATCCCATAACAAGTTGAGCAGCTAACACACAGGCAGTGAGTTTCCAACAGTTGGAATCAATCAGTGGCTCCAAGAGAGAAAGATGGGCACTCTCTGTCAATTAAGAATTATAGCCTCTGAAGCCTATGGGTGGTTGGTAGGAGTCTGACACAACTGGATGACAGTGAGTGGTGTGGTAGTATTAAGTAACTGACCCTTCACGTCCACACATTATTTGAATTTGAAAATTGTTAACACAATACAGCACCATCAGAAGTTTGTGCATGCAAGACATGTGCCTGTGTTGATTCATCTTGAGACATTTTAAGGATACAGTACTTCAGAGTATAGACTTGAAAGATAGAAAAGAATTTAGATTAATGGTTCTCAGGAACTGATTTCCTCACTCAAACAAAAAAAGGCTTTGGTAATGACATGTCAGATAAGGGACTTATATCTAGAATTTATAAAATACTTGAGCACCACAACAAGATAAAGGTAAATAATCCAATTGAAAAATGGGTACAGGATATGAACAGACACTTCACCAAAGAAGACATTCAGATGGCCAGCAAGCACATGAAGAAATGTTCAAAATCCCTAGCCCTGAGAGAGATGCAAATCAAGACAACTATGAGATATCATCTCACCCCAGTAAGACTAGCAAAATTTAACAGAACAGCAAGCAACAAATGCTGGCGAGGTTGTGGAGAGACTGGAACCCTTATTCACTGTTGGTGGGAGTGTAAAATGGTGCAACCACTGTGGAAGGCAGTATGACGCTTTCTTAAAAATTTGCAAATAGAGATACCATTTGACCCAGCAATGCCAGTACTTGGAATATATCCTAAAGAGACCATAACCTATATCCAAGCAGATATATGCATACCCATGTTTATTTCGGTTTTGTTCACAATAGCAAGTAGTTGGAAAAAACCCAAGTGCCCATCACCAAAGAATGGATAGAGAAGCTGTGGTATATTCACACAATGGAATACTATGCTGCATTTGAAAAACAAGGAACTCATGCAATATTATTCAAGATGGGTGACCCTGGAGGACATTATGCTGAGTGAAATATCTCAGTCACAAAAGGACAAATACTGCATGGTGCCACTGTTGTAGAATGAAGCTGACATCAAAGTGGGGGTAAGTCTGAGAAAAACTGGATAAATTATGTACACTGCATTGAAGCCAATGAGGCAGAGAACAGTGTAAAATTAATATATTTTAGGGCATTATGATTATCATAAGAGTTTCGAATGAGGGTTGCAGAGTGGAGTATACTTGGGGTGAGGGTGGGAGGGTGTGGGGGGAATTGTATACCAATGAAGGAGTTTTTCTTTTGCTTTTAAAGAGCGAACTGGGGGTCAGGGTGGGGTGGGAGGGGAGAAAAGTGCAACAATGAATGAATGAATGGAAATCCAAAATCTCTGTAAATGTTCATTGAAATTAATAATAATAAAAAAAATAAAAAAGAAGGCAAACAGACTGCTATCTAATTTGTTCTAACACAGTGACCCTTTATGGCAAAAAAAGAATTTCCACATAAGACATCCAAGGCTGTAGATTTTAGTGGGAACAGATTGTGTCATATTTTTTTTTTTTGCAGAGTGGGCACAAACTACATAACTTTCTGTTAAAAGCTTAACTTGCTAAGCCACTGGAACTCCCAGCTCAGATACCTCAAAAATAGTGGTGCTCCGTTGTCATGAATTAAAATCCACCCAAGAAGCACTGGGATTTAAAACTTCAAAAGTTTGGGAGAGTAGGTTAAATATTTGCACACAAGTCAGAGAAGAAACTGAACTCTGCTATTTTCAAATGAAAATCTGAAGCAGTACCCTACATACTCAGAGCCTGATTCGTAGTTTCCCCATCATCAATAAAATGTACGTAATAATTCATATTTACAAGGGATAGAAAAAATGCTTTAGTACTATGCTGTTTCAAAAGGCAGAAAAAGTATTTGATCAGATGATTGATTCTCATCTGTCATGGAAAGCTTTCTTGTGGAAAAAAAAGAGTGTTCTCACTGTGTTTCTAATAGTAAAGAGGCTGGTTCTCATTTCCTGCCTAATGAATTATTTATATCCTCCACTGAAGTCTATTTTACAGTCAGTCAATCTACACTTGGACAATGTTCCAGAAGATGGTCTACTCACTGATAGAAAAATGTTCTCTGAATACAATATACTATTACCCATTTTCATCAAGTCAATTCTTATTCAACAATCTTGTAGAACAGACTCATAGGGTTTCTGAGGCTGACTTAGAAACCAACATCAGTAGTCAACTGCCACATCTTTCTCTCACAGATTAGTTGGGCCATTAAAAGGTCAATCCTTTTGGTTAGCATCTGTGTATTTCACCCCTGTACCGTAAAGGTCCCTTCGAATTCAATATATCCTCATTCATTACTCTGTGAGAATGTTGGTATGCTTCACCTCAGATATTAAAATTGATACGAGGACAATTTTTGACATATTTGATCACAGAGCAATAGGTGAATGAAACATTGTTGCAAAGATCCCATGATTTTGATCAACACAAATAGAAAAGATAACTCAGAATCAAGCAAGAGAGAGTCATTATAAACCCAAAGGTTTATAAACCATTATACACTATCAGGAATACCCAGATTTAATTGTAGGTAAATGCATCTCAAATGTAGTTACTATTCTTCTGTCAAAAGAACTTATATGTTGCTGCGATACTTAACAGATTACGAAGGATCTTCCATACTAAGATGGACTATTAGTGGAAATTAGCCAGAGAAAGCTCTATGCATCACAACAGTCTGACTCAATTGTGTATGAGACTGCCATGATTTATAACTGAATGATATATAAATATATATTATATAAATTTTTACAAACATATATTAACAGGTTGTTCAGTGAAATCCCAGGGTGGTATAAATAGTTAATACATTTGGTTGGTTAGCAAAAGTTGAAGGTTCTGGTTCACCAAGGGATGAGTAGTGCTTTGGAAGAAAGGTAAGGAGATCTACTTCAAAAGAAAAATAAAAGCAAGAATTAAAGTAAGAAAGAATTCTACCAGAGAACCACCCCTGCCTTTTATGAACAAGCTGTTGTAGCTGGCGTTGTCCTGTACCATTTAGCTGGATTTGACACTTAACTGACCCTCCAGAGGGTTTCAGACGCTGTCAATCACATTGGAGGAGATTGCCCTGTGTAGAGGCTGGTGGGTTTGAACCTCTTGCCTTTGGGTTGGCAGTACAACTTCTTATCATTAAAACCTCAGAGCTTCTATGAATAAGGTAGAATTTGAAGAAAAATACCTGCTACTAGAAAGAAGGAAATTAAAAATAATGATTTGTTTGTCACTTAGAAAATTTCTTAAGATATTGTGAGTTTTTTCTTTGGTTTGAGTTTGTCTACTCTCCCAAATTCCCATAAACATCTGCTAGGTGGATGTTTGGTGGTGCCTTAAGAAACGAGGTCAGGGAGATAGTATGTGGAGTGAGAGCAAGGGAATGGATACAGGACCTCAAGTGTAATGACTAAAGGACTCTATCATTCTTTAGAGTTGCAGTAACACTCCCTTTGGCACTGTGAATCAGAATTGACTTGACAGCAAATGGTTGACGATATAATGAAATAGAAGGTTTTCCCTTCACAGAACAGCTCTTATTGTGTCACATGCCAGACAGGAAGAAAGATCAGCTTTGAAAGCCATAAAGTCCTCTGTTCCTCATTGTATGGATAGATTGGGAGCCTTACAATAACAGTAATAGCAGTGAATTATGTCTCAAACACAGCAACAAAGATAAATACCAGCGACATGAAAATCAGTTAATTTTAAGATTACTCAGCATGCATTCTGCTTCTTATTTTATATTGTTGGCCAAGTTAATTTGTCCGTTAGAATATCAGCTGAAAACATGTATTTTTACTGTTCAAATGACTGCTTGTGAATGTCTTTCCTGATTTTAAAACAATATATCACATGCAGTTATCAATTTGATGTCAGTTTTGAGATACAGTGCATCTCTGTGTGAAGCAAAGACATAATAGTGACATTATCAGAAATTATATTATCGGGCAGTGGAACAAATGCTTAGCTGGATTATTACTGAGTTCATTGTTGTTGTTAAGTGTCATTGAGTCATAGACGACCTATGAACAAAAGACCTGAACACTTGCATTACTTCTATCATTTCTCCAAGTTCTTAGAGTTTCTGGAGGCAAGCTATTTCAGAAGTGGATGCCACTCTTGCTTCCAAGTTTGTTTTAACTGGGGAGCTCCACCAATTATAGTTCATTATATTTTGCAAAAAAGCAAGACTCATTTTTTTCAGAGATAATAACACAATATTTTGATGTGTCTAGGAATAGTATCTCTTGAAGATTTTATTTTAAAATTCAGCATTTTACTGTCAAAATTGGCCTTTGAATTAGTGCTCAGGCCTTTCGTTCATAGGATCACTCTGAGTCATCTACAACTTGATGGCACCTAACAAAGACAACAACAATTATCCAAGTTTCAGGACCATAGTTATAAAATGTTGCTATTAGTTATAAATAATAAATTGAATTTAAAAAGTTTCTGAGATAATCATTGCTATTGTTTTTAAGTGACTTCGAATTGTAGATGACTCATAGTGACTCTATGAACGAAAGACTTGAACACTTGTATAACTTTCATCATTTCTCCACATTCATAGAATTTCTGGAGGCAAGCTATTTTGGAAGTGGATGCCATTCCTGCTTCCAAGCTTGTTTTAATCAGGGGAACTCCACCAAACACTGTCCACCATGGGTAACCATTATCATATTTGACACATTAGTGTTTAGTATCACAGCAACCACGAGTTATCTCTGTACAGCAAATGGACTATAAAAGTGCTATACCACTTAGAAGAATGTTTGACCAAAAACAATTATAACCAGGCCTGAGGGCCACAGATTAAAATCACCCACCTTAGGCTTGGTAGCATAACTTTCTATCCACCAGGCCAACAGAGTTCTCTCTATGTTGTTGTTATTGTTAAGTGCCATTGAGTCATAGATGACTCACAGTGACCCTGTGAATGAAAGACCTGAACACTTGCATAGCTTTCATCATTTCTCACATTCATAATCATAGAATTAAGTAAGTTTCAAGAAATTTTATTGTGAGATGCACTATTCATAAAGTGCACGTGCTTATGTATAGTTTAAATATGAATCATAAAGTAAACAGGAGTATAAACACAATAAAAGTTAAAAAAAAAAAACCTTTTCAGCTGTCCTTATGATCTTTACTCCCAAGGAGCATTCTAGCTTCACTTTCTCCAAGACATATCTGTTTGTTCTTTTGTCAGTCAATAGAATATTCAGTACTTTTTCCAACACCATAGCTCAAAGACATCAATTCTTTTTCTGTCACCTTTATCTATTTTCTAGGTCTCAATGAATAGCAAGTGATTGAAAGTACGATGGCCTGATCAGACACAACTTGCTCTTCAAGCTTACATGATTGCTCTTCAGTAATTTGGAGAGGTCCCCGACAGCAAACTTGCCCAATGCAATATGTTTCCTGATCTCCTGACTGCTGGTGCCAAGGATATTAATGTGAATCCAAGTAAAATTAAATCATTGACAACTTCAATCTTTTCTCCATTTATCATGATGTGGCTTATTGTAGACTGAGGGTCCCAAAGAATGGAATAATTTTATAATTATTAATAAAGAGACAAACAGCCAAGAATGTGATAGAGCAGAGAGCATAAAACAGGGGGTCAGCAGTTCTCAACGGAAGACCCCAAGC
>NW_006399766.1:751919-754229 GCF_000299155.1 Elephantulus edwardii | reverse complement strand
ACAGGAAGGTGGCTAGATCAGCCAGACAGCATGCCCAAGCCCTGAAACCCCTGGACTTCCTCTCATCTTAGTCACGCACGTCCAGTGCGTATGCTGTTGACTAATTTTACCACAAAGCACAAATCATAAAAAAGATTTGTTTTCTAAAATAGTACATAGATTATATTCTTTTCTAAGTAAGGGGTTTTGCATCTAATTAGCATGAATTGTCCAAGAAATAAATAAGATGTTGCTTCCCAAAATAGCACAGAGGTGTTGGTCACCTTAATTAGAAACACTCCTTTGAAATGGAAATAAGCATATCCTTGCAACTCAAAGAGACTCCAAGGTCAGGCTTGGGCCCCCCAGGCTTCCCTTAGGCGTTCCGGAAGGTACTGAGAGGACAGATCTCTCATGGAGATGAGGTCTCTTGGTTGAAAAAGAAATGGCACCTCAAGGTAGTGTCACTGAAGGAAGACACCATGCAATGAACTAGATCCCTTCCCATGGCTGATGTGCTCAAGACCCTTCTTGCTTTAAAGAATAAAGTCCTTATGTAATATTCATCCTTACATTACTGAGTTAGTTCACTCAGTAGAATGCTTTGTAGACTCTGCCATGTTACATAGCATTTTATGAAATTGTTGCTCCTTGGGGAAAAAAAAAAGAAAAATCATGCTGATGATTATTAGTGGCTACAACAGAAAATCAGAAATTTAATTTAAAAAAAGAATTAAAAAACCCTCAACAACAGTATATCAGAAATTCAAGCTGGATTCAGAAAAAAACCATGAAATGAGAGATAACATTGCTGGTGTTAGATGGATCTTGGTTGAGAGCAGAGAATACAAAAAAGAATCTTACTTGTCTTTAATTGTTATACAAAGGCATTTGACTGTATGGATCATGATAAACTATGGATAATGAAGCTTTGCCTCACATATTTTGGACATGTTTCTAGGAGAAGCTATTCCTTGGAATGGAACATCATGCTTGGAAAGGTGGATGATCAGTGAAAGAGGGAAAGAGCCTCTATGAGATGAAATGGCACAGTAACTACAGCAATGTTCTTAAGTATGTCAGAGATGTTAAAGATGATGCAGGATAGGTCAAAGTTCAAAACTGTTTTTCATAGGGTCATTACACGTCATACTTTACTTAATGGTACATGATAATAACACTGAGAAGAAGAGGAATTCCAAAGAACTTAATTGTGCTCATGAGTGAAAACTTTATGTAGACCAAGAAGCAGTTGTTCAAACAGAAAAAAAGAGCACTGTATGGTTTAAAATAAGAAAAGGGTGTACCTCAAGATTGTATTATTTCTCCATATCTATTCAATACTTTGGCAGAGTATGTCACATGAGAACCTGGACTAAATGAAGAAGAATGTAACATTTGGATTGGAGGAAGACTCTCCAATAACTAGCATTATGAAGAATACACAACTTTGCTGCTGAAAGTGAAGAGGACTTGAAATACTTACTGTATGAGATCAAAGACTATTTATTGAAATCCTTCAATATGGATTACATCTCAAAATTAAGAAAACAAAAATTCTTTCCTGGACCAATAGACATAGAAAACTTGAAGTTGTTAACTACTTAATTTTACTTGAGTAAAAAATCCACACCCATGGTAATAGCAGTCAAGACATTTAAAGATGTAGTGACTAGGGAAAATATACTGCCAAGAACCTCTCCAAAGTGCTAAAGGGCAAGTATGTCAGTTTAAAGACTAAGGTGTGCCTGATCCAAGTTGTTCTATTCCTATGCAGCTGAAAGTTGAATATTGACTAAGGATGGCACAAGAAGATTTAATGCCTTTGAATTGTCATGCTAGAGAAGAGTCCTAGTTAATGGCCAAAAGAACAAAGCAATAGGTCTTGGATAAAGTGCAACCAGGGTGCATTTTGAAACAAGGATGGTGAAATTTCATCTCATATACATTGGGTATGTTGTCAGGAGGTGCCAGTCCTTGGAAAAGTACATCATGCTTGGAAGGGTAGAGGGTCAAAGAAAGATAGGAAAACCCTCAACAAGATAAACTGACATAATAACTGCAACAATGGATATATTAGAAATGGTGAGGATGGTGCAAGATAGGGCAAGAATCTGATCTGTTGTTCATAGAGTGGTTATCACTCATAAAAGACTCAAAGTCACCTAACAACAACAACACACACACAGAGATTTGTACCTAAACAAATTGGTTAACACTGAACCATTAGAGGAAGTAGTATACAATCAAGAATGAGTGGTACAGAAATCAACCAAACTACATTGAAGATATTGGGGGGTAAAAAATAAGGTCCCTAGAATTAATGGAATA
>NW_006399766.1:716792-751704 GCF_000299155.1 Elephantulus edwardii | reverse complement strand
ACACTATTCCTCATTCACACTGTTTCATACATTCTTTCCCATGCATTATATTTTATAAAATTAATCACCTTCCCAATAACTGTCCTGTCTTTTCAGGTCCCCACTGAATTCTTCCTATTTCCTTTACCCTCTCCCTCCACCTACCAAATTGTGCAACACTGTGGTTTCGCCTCTACTCATCCGCACTCCTCTCCTCCCAACCTTTACCTCCTTGGGTCCTCATGTATGTTTTACTAGTTGTCCTTCTATTTTTACAATAATGGTCTCATGGAGTATTTGTCCTTATGAGACTGAGTTAGTTCACTCTGCATAATGCTTTTCAGTCCCTCCCAAGTTAAGTAGTGATTTACAAAACCATTGCTCCTGAGTGCTGCATATATTCCATCTTGTGAATGTACCACAATTTCTCAGTCTGTTCCATTGTGATTGGACATTTGGAATGTTCCATGGTCTTGGAGTGGTGAATAACACTGCTGTGAACATTGTACAAATCTCCATTTGTGTCTCAGTTCTAATTTCCTTGAGATATATTCCTAGTAGTGGAATAGTTAAGTCATATGGAATTTCTATTTTCAACTTTTTAAATAAATTCCAAACTGCCTTCCAGAGTCGTTGTATCATTTTAAAATCCCACCAATAGTGTATGAGAGTTTCCCACCTCTCTATATCCTCTCCAACATTTATTGCTTGCTGTCCTGTTAAACTTTGCTATAGTTACTGGGGTGAGATAGTATCTCATTGTGGTTTTGATTTGCATCTCTCTTCTTGCCAGTGATTTTGAGTATTTTTTCATGTGTCTGTTGGCCATTCGAATGTCTCCCCCTGTGAAAAATCTTTCCATGTCTTTTGCTCATTTTGTAATTGGATTGTCAGTCTTTTTCTTGTGGAAGTCCTGTAGTATTCTGTAAACTTTTGTTATGAGATCGATGTCTGAAATGGTATTGTCTTATGTTGGGGTTTTTGTGGGTTTTTTTGGTCCCCCGCCCCAATCAGCAGATTTTCTTTTCACCCAGTTGGAAAAAGTTGTTTTTTGGTTTTTGTTTTGTTTTTGTTTTTTTTTATGAACGCAGGGATTTAATCTTTAGAAAGTCACATTCATCAATTTTATGCTCTTCAGATTATACATTTCTGGCTGTATTTGTCAACCTCTTTGTACCATAGACTAGGCTTTCTAATCTTGGTCCCAGTTTGTCTCTTATGAACTTGATTGGTTTGGGTTTTACTCCCAGGTCTTTGATCTACTTTGAGTTGATTTGTGTGTGTGGTGTAAGATATGGATCCTGTTTTAGCTTTCTGCATGTAGTAGTCCAGTTTTCCAAGCACCATTTGTTGAAGAAGTGGTAAGTTTTATTTCCTTTCTGAGAGGTATTGGTCTGTAGTTTTCTTTTTTTGGTAATATCTTAGCCTGGTTTTGGTTTTAGGGTTATGTTTGCTTCATAGAATGACTCTGATAGTGATTTTTCTTTTTTCTATTTTTAAAAATAATTTAAGTAGAATCAGTGATATATCGTCACTGAATGTTTTGCAGAATCCAGCATTTAAGTAATTTGGTCTAGGACTTTTCTTGTGGGGAAGCCTTTTTATGACCAGCTCAATATCTTCTTCTGTGATGAGTTTGTTTAAATGTTACATCTGTCCATGTCAATCTGGATAAAGCGTGAGTTTCAAAGAATTTGTTCATATCCTGTATGATTTAAAATTTATTAGAATGTAACTTTTCATAGTATTCTGATATTATCAATTGATTTTCATCTGATTCTGTTGTGATGTTTCCTCTATCATTTCTTAATCCAGTTATTTGTGTCTTCTTTTTCTTTTCTCTTATTAAATTTGCCAAGGACATTTCAGTTTTATTTACCCTTTTAAAGAACAATGTCCTAGTCTTGTTGATGGTTTAAATCTGCTAGAGGCTGTGGGATTAGATTGTTGCATTTTTTCTATTTGATGGAAGTGTTGAATTAGATAATTAATTTTGCTTCTTTCTTCCTTTTTAATATGTTTGCATATTAACTGTGCAACTATGAACTGCCCCCATGAGGATTGCCTTAGCTGAATCCCAGAGGTTGTGTTGTGTTTTCATTTTCATTTGTTTCAAGGAAATTTTTTACTTCTTCTATAAATCAATCATGATCTAAAAGGATATTATTTAGTTTTCACATGGGTGGTTTTATAAGCTTTATCCTCTTCTTGCTTATTTATAGTATTATGGCACTGTTGTCTGAAATGGTATATGTTATATTCTGCAGAATTGAACATATATTAGGACACAAAAGAAGCCTCAACAAATCAAAAACATTGAAATAATACTTGGGGATGGGACAAAAAGAAAATGCATAGCCTAAGGGTGTTCAGCATTCCTTACTGCCTTCTGGCAGATCTCAGACAGTAAGTAGATTTAGAAATTTTCCACAAAAGAGGTAATATACACATACAGACATATATATATACACATGTACATATATGAGCCTGTCCTTAAATGTATATTAAACATACATATTTATGTCTTTGCTCTGGTGGCCTAGTGGCAAGAAGCTGCACTGCAGTCCTGAGGGCACACAGTTTGAGGCTAACAGTTGCTCTGCGGGGGAAGGATTGGCAATCTCCTCCAGTGCAATTAAAGTGCCTCTGAAAATCCACCAGAGGGTCAGGAAGGTCAGCTATGGATTGGTTCCGACTCTATGGTACACAACAACAACAACAACAACAACATTGATTTCATAGTAGTTCACTAATGAATGTAGTGATATAATAAATACACTGGTAGCCCTGGTAGAATAATGTGTATGGTGTGAGACTGGTAGACCAAATGAGCCCTGGTGGCATAATATTCAACTTCGTATATTAATAGAAGCGAGATATATGTAGCTCAGAGTGAAGATTCGGTGAAATATATTAGGTGAAATACATTAGGTGAGATCTACATTCATTACTCAACTACTATGAAGTCAATGCACATGTTTAATATACATTAAAGGAAAGGCCCATATATTCATAAGGCAGCCCTGGGCAATATGTGTGCATTCCTCAGGGGACAAGGCAAATATTATCTTTTTTTGTGAAAAATTACCAAGTCTTTTGTCCGAGACCTGCCAGAGGCAGTAAGGAATGCTGAACACACTTAAGATAATATACTTTCTCTTTATCCCATCCCCATGTCTAAATCTCATCCTATAACCACCAGAGATCAAAGAGATACCCACAAGACATCTTGGTATGTCATCCACGAGTCCAGTTTCTTGACTAAGGTAAATATCTCCTACTGCCTACGGTGACATTTTCCCGAGGGATTGCTTGAATTGAACCACTAAAATGGTGCTGACATTTTGATTTAGGTTCTTGTGGTGCAATATGTAAATTGTAGGGCTGCCAACTGTATGGTCATTGGTTCGAATTCAACTGTGGATTCACTCATAGTGATTTAATGTTTTAAAAAAAGACAGAGGGTCACTGTGGGTCAGGTCTGACTCAAAGGTAGTGAGTTTAAACTGGCTTGATTTTATTTTGTTGGGTGTGTGTGTGTGTGTGTTTAAATACATACTCTCCTTCTCCACGCTTCTCCAGACACAGGGACTCACAATTTTAGGAGATATGTATGTCAGTAACTTATAGAGTCCTAGTGACAGAGATGTGAGGAGCTCAGATGCTATACAAAATGTTGGCTACTTAAAGTCACCAACCTTGAGTAAATTGTGACAGTCTGCTTCCTTTTATGAGACATTTCTACTCTGTCCTACAGGACAGCATTGAGCCAGAACCACTCTCCATCAATGCATTTCGCCATCCACACGGCTGGGGTACAGTCCAGTGGAGGTTGCACACCCTCCAGTACGTCACCAGATGGATGCTGGGTAAGTGAGAAGGCACGTGACACATTAGGAGCCAATCACAAGTGACGCCCTCCTCACTCCTTTAGTTACTCTGCTGATGTAGTTGATCGCAGTGCTACCTCCTCATAGACAAGTTGGCGTCATGGCACACTCGGAGAAGGAGCAGAAGCAGCAGCTCTTTGAATCCATGGAGAGGGAAGTTCCAGGAGAGGCCAAAAATGAGCTGACTTCACCAAACAGCGACGATGCTAGAGAGACCTGCAGCCGAGAATCTGTTGCCCAGTTTCCCTCAGCGTCGAGCGACCCATCGCCATTGGACTCTCAGGCCAGCCGCATGGAGCTCTGGTCCCCTGCAGACGCCACCATTTCTGTCGCTGTTGAGAATCCTGGGGCACAGTCTCTAAGCCGCATGCAAGTGACCAGTGCTTCTGACCTTGGAGGTGGCCTGAGTGCTCCCATGGACCTTACATGTATGGTGGACACAAGGGATCTAGATGCTCCATTCCGGTCTTCAGACTGTAAGGTCATCCCGACGAGGGTCTTCAATCTGGAAGGGGGACGTGGCATCCAGAGCAAGAACCCAGGGGGAAGCTGGAACAAAGAGCCTGCCCCGCCTCCTGTGGCCCAGCTGGGCCCTGTTCTCCACAAGAGATCTGCCTGTTAGCACTGCTGGGGCGACCATAGCTAGATCCATACCGGAGACTCTGCTTACAGCCTCAGCAGTGCATCTCAGGCACGCAACTCTCGCCCCTGCAGCAGCAGTGCATCATGGCCCATCTCTGCTCACCCAGCTCACAGGTGCAACAGCCTTGCATCCCAGGCCAGCTGCACTCACCCCTGCAGCAGCCGTTCATCCTGGGACAGCTCCCCTTGTTCCTGCAGCAGCCATGCATCACAGGCCAGCGCTGCTCACTGCTGCAGCCGCTGTGCATCCTGGTCCAGCTCCATTTGCCCAGCTGACAGGTGCAATAGCCATGCATCCCAGGCCAGCTCCACTCGCCCCTGCAGCAGCCGTGCATCCTGGGCTAGCTCCGTTTGCCCCTGTAGCAGCCATGTATCACAGGCCAGCTCTGCTGACTGCTGCAGCTGCTGTGCATCCTGGGCCACCTCCACTAGCCTAGCTTACAGATGCAGCAGCCATGCATCCCAGGCCAGCTTCATTCGCCCCTGCAGCAGCTGTGTATCCTGGGCTAGCTCTGCTCTCCCGGCTCACAGGTGCAACAGCTGTGCATCCTGGGCATGTTCCACTCGCCCCTTCAGCAGCCATGCATCACAGGCCAGCTCTGCTCGCCGATGCAACCACTGTACATCCTGGACCAGATCCTCTCGCCCAGCTCACAGGGGCAACAGCCATGTATCCCAGGCCAGCTCTTCTCGCCCCTATGGCAGCTGTGCATCCTGGGCCAGCTCCACTTGCCTAGCTCACAGGTGCAACAGCCATACGTTCTTGGCCAGTTCTGCTCACCCCTATGGCAGCCATGCAACCTTGGCCAGCTCCACTCGCCCAGCTCACAGGTACAATAGCCATGCATCCCAGGCGAGCTTCACTCACCCATGTAGTAGCCACGTATCCTGGGCCAGCTCTGCCCGCCCTTGCAGTAGCCATGCATCCTGGGCCAGCTCCACTCGCTCAGCTCACAGGTGCAACAGCTGTGCATCCTGGGCCAGCTCTGCTCGCCCCTATGGCAGCCATGCAACCTGGGCTAGCTCTACTAGCCTAGATCACAGGTGCAAGAGCCTTGCATCCTGGGCCACCTCCACTTGCCCCTGCAGCAGCCATGCATCCCAGGCCAGCTCTGCTCACCGCTACAGCAGCTGTGCGTTTTGGGCCAGCTCCACTCACTCAGCTCACAGGTGCAACAGCTATGCATCTGGGGCCAGCTCTGCTCACCCTGTGGCAGCTGTGCAACCTGGGCCAGCTCCTTTCGCCCAGCTCACAGTTGCAACAGTCTTGCATCCCGGGCCAGCTACACTCGCTCCTGCACCAGCCATGCATCACAGACCAGCTCTGCTCACCACTGCAGCCGCTGTGCAGCCTGGGCCAGCTCCGCTTGCCCCTGCAGCAGCCGTGCAGCCTGGACCAGCTCCACTTGCCCCTGCAGCCGCTGTGCATCCTGGGCCAGCTCCACTTGCCCCTATGGCAGCTGTGCAACTCGCCTAGCTCACAGCTGCAACAGCCATGCATCCTGGGCCAGCTGTGCTCACCCCTGCACCAGCCACGCAGCAGTACCAGAACTGACTTGCCATATGTTGATACCAGGCCCTGCTCGCCACAGCCACAGTGATGTGGGGGTAGACCTGTGGAATGTTATCCTCCACAGCCATGCCACAGCAGGAAGACCAGCATTGGGCTGTAGCCCTACACCTCTAGAGTCAGCTGGCCTGCCTCCTTCAACTGCAGTTTTGAGATTCCACCAGGTGCAGCGTTCCTCAAGCTTTCCTCATCATGAGGTGCAGGGCCTTGCCCCCTGTCATGAGGATCCCATCTACATCAGCTCCTCCTCATCTTCAAGCTCAAATTCCATTCTTTCCTCTAGGGAATCGGAAGACAGTTCCTCATCTTCCCCCTTCAGGTTTCTTGGCATTCGCCTATCCATTTCTCCCCAGAGCATTTCTGACCAGAGCTCCTCTTCCTTCTCCCCTGAGCTCTTAGGCAGTGGCTTCATGTGGAGCCCTCCCTCCAGAGTAGTGGCTTCATGTGGAGCCCTCTCTCCAGAGTTAGGCATTCCTTAATGTCTCAGTTTAATGCAGTGAGTGCTGCTTCTGCAGCAACATGGGCTGCAATTGAGAGAAGGGCTGCACTATAATTCCAGGCTCTTCAACCCCCAGGTCCCCAAGAATAATCCTCACTCACTGCCTTCACTGATGAGTTGCCTGCTCAGTGATTACCTCTGAGGTTTCCAAGAGTTCTGCTCACTGCTACCTACATCTCCAGCCATTTTGAAACCTCCTGCCCCAAGACCTTCCCAGTTACTAGCTGTTGGCTCATCATTCCAGAGCTCCTTTCCCTTTGCCCTTTAGCTGAGATTAGTTTCCAAGTTACATTTATAACATTAAATTTCTAATGAATAAAGCAGAAATGTTTGTTTCCTTTAAAATGCATAATGTATTTTATTGAGATCTGTACGTTTTTCATAGTTAAAATGTGAAAGAAAATGGTATGGTAACTGACTTTAGAAGGGAGAGAAAGTAAAATCCTATGTTAGCAATCACTTGTTATCTCTGATTGATATAGCATTATGCCCAGGGAATTCCCATTTACAGACACTTCATATGCTCTTAGAATAGGTGATGCACAACCTGGATAAGAGTTTAAGGCAGAGTTAAGTCAAGGTGCTGGAGAAAGAGTGGAGTAATAGAGATGCCAGATCAGAAAGAAGATGGTCATGATGAAGGGAAAGGGGGCAGATAACCCAGATGAGAATTGGGAGGACTGGGAAGAAGACTAAGTATCCGAAAGAGGGAAAATAATTGGGATCCTAGGGAGGGAAGGTCTCAGTTTCTAGTAGAGGAAAAAGATTATTTGTTGGGAACAGGGTCTTCTGTGTGAGGTAAGTAATAAAAGATTACTCAAGGTTTATTACATAGGCAAATGATCAAGTATGGAACAAAAAAATGTGCTAATGGGCAGCCTCATTATAATAAATAATTGTGACCAGCTTTGTCAGCAGATATGTATATGTGCATGTCTGCCCATGTCTCTTTATCTGTGTCTCTGTGTGTGACTAATAAAGCCTATTTGGAGAAAATGGATTAAATAAGAAGTCCTGGGTAGCACAAATGGTTAAGTGAGTGAAATGAAAATGACCTCAGAAACATCTCAGAAGAAAGGCCTAGTCATTCTTTTGAAAATTCTATGGATTTGACCCAATGGCAACCACTTTGCTTTTAGGTAATCTCCTCAGAATGACTTCAATGAAGCAAGGCCATATTTAGAAGATTCTTCCATACAAGAGCAGATATGAACCTAGGTTTTGCTCATTCTTGGCACAAAATGTTGTCAAGAAGCCGCACTGTTCACGAGAGCAGGGGTAGAGTAAGTTTTTATTTATGACATAAGATGTTCTCAGGAAAAGAAAATATTTTTAAACATGAAAATATTTTTAAACATTATAATTTATCAAAATTAAAAACATTTGTACATCAAAAAACCCCGCTATCTAGAGGGTAAAAAAGACAAAGAAGGGGAGAAAATATTTATAAATCATATTCAAGCTGGATGGTTAGTTACGGGTCGGTTCCAACTCAACAGTGCACAACAACCACAACATTTGTTAAATTGTGTACAGAGAATGTATATAGAGAGAATACTCACACCTCAAGAATAAAATGATGGTTCAATTAAAAAATTGGTAAATTAATCCCATTCTTCATGGAGATGGAAAAGGCAATCTCTAGTTTCATTTGGAATGGAAAGAAGCCCCGAATAAGCAAAGCACTCCTTAAAAAGAGAAAAAATGTAGGAGGCATCTCTCTCCCTGATTTCAAATCCTACAACACTGCCGTGATGGTTAAGACAGCATGGTACTGCTACAATGACAGACACATAGATCAATGGAATAGAATTGAGAATCCAGAAATCAGCCCATCTACCTATGGTCAACTGATTTTTGACAAGGAGATGAAATCAGTTAAGTGGGGAAATGACAGCCTTTTAAACAAATGGTGCTGGCAAAATTGGAAAGCTGTATGCAGAAGACTCAAACAAGATCCACACCTCACTCCATATACAAGCAGCAACTCAAGGTGTATCATAGACTTAGGACTAAAGCCAAGGACTATAAACTTCATTCAAGAAAAGCTTGGAAGAACTTTAGTGGTCCTAATCCACAAAATAAAAAGTCTTCCAAGTATCCTGGAAAATCTACAACCGGGAGAAGATAAAATAGATGAATGGGACCTTCCAAAAATCAAATCCCTATGCACATCCAAAAACTTCTCCAGTAGAGTCAAAAGGGAAGCCACAGACTGGGAAAAAATTTTTGGTAATGACATGTCAGATAAGGGACTTATATCCGGAATTTATAAAATACTTGAACACCACAATAAGATAAAGGTAAATAATCCAATAGAAAAATGGGCACAGGATATGAACAGACACTTCACCGAAGAAGACATTCAGATGGCCAACAAGCACATGAAGAAATGTTCAAAGTCCCTAGCTCTAAGAGAGATGCAAATCAAAACAACTATGAGATATCATCTCACCCCAGTAAGAATAGCAAAATATAACTGAACAGCAAGCAACAAATGCTGGCGAAGATGTGGAGAAACTGGAACTCTTACTCACTGTTGCTGGGAATGTAAGATGGTGCAACCATTGTGGAAGGCAGTGTGGCGCTTTCTCAAAAAATTGCAAATAGAGATACCATTTGACCCAGCAGTCCCATTACTGGGAATATACCCCAGAGAGACCATGTCTGCCATCCAAGCAGATATATGCACACCCATGTTTATTGCAGCTTTGTTTACAATAGCAAAGAGTTGGAAGCAGCCTAAGGGCCCATCAACAAATGAATGGATAGAGAAGCTGTGGTATATCCACACAATGGAATTCTATGAAGCATTGAAAAACAAGGAACTCATGCAATATTATTCAAAGTGGGTGACCCTGGAGGACATTATGCTGAGTGAAATATCTCAGTCACAAAGGGACAAATACTGCATGGTGCCACTGTTGTAGAATGGGTCTGACATCAGGGTGGGGGTATGACAGAAAAAACTGGATAAATTATGTCTATTGTATTGAAACAGATGAGGGAAAGAACAGATTAGAAGTGATATATGATTATTATGGTTAGCACAGGAATCCAGAATTAAGGTTGCATAGAGGAGTGTACTCGGGGTGGGGGTGGGGGAAGGGATGTGGGAATTGTATACTAATGAAGGAATTTTTTTTCTTTTTTTTTCTCTCTTCGGAGGGGGGAGCAAGCTGGTGGGGAGGGGTGGGCAGGGAGAAAATTGCGACAATGAATAAATGGAAATCCAAAACCTCTGGAAAAATAAATAAATAAATTTTAAAAAAAGGAGAGAAAATACCAAGAATATAATTATTTTATGTTTTTAATTGGGTTATTATATGATATGAAATAAAAATCAAAGAGTTTTTGGCAAAAAAGAAATTGGTAAATTAATTGAATAGGTATTTTTTTCCCCAAAGCACATATATAACTGGCCAATATAGAGTTAAATGGGATACACAAAATGAGGCCTGACAATCACAGTGTCTTCCCTGGGCAAGTGAACATGATAAAGATCGACAGACTCATGCCATCAATGTACTTGTGTAAATATTTAGGGTATATAAACAGAACAAACGAATTTGCCCGGGATGAAAGCATGGTTGACAGGGTACGCCAATAAGGCAAAAATAATGATCCCTGCCTAGTAAATACTACCTGGGTAACGAATGGTAAAAGGTAAGGAGGAAGAAATCCAACATGATTAGTACCTTTGATACAGTGGACTGAATACCCCAGAGGGAGATTGGAACAGGGGAAAATGGGAACTTCCTCCTTTCTGTGGGTCGGAGTGACTGAGTAGCACCAAGAGATGATAACAGCAAGAAGAAAGGTGTGCCAGCACCATCAGTACAGAGGCATTGTTAGATAAAGGATTCTAATATAATTCAGACAATCTCTAATTCATTGATATGCAGGGGGAACTGAAGAGTAGACGCGAAAGGGCTCAGAATAGCAGCCCCATGCACTCAGTAAAATGCTATAACCAGATATAACATATGACCAAGGCAAAGAAAGCTGTCCTCAAACTTATCAGCGAAGCAAACTTCTGAGGCATGCAATGTGAACACCGAAGAGTCATGCATATTTGATGTAGTAGTATAAGGGAAAAGGAATATGAACACAGCAAAGAGGAATAAACTCATGGCGTCACTATCAGAAAGTGTGAACAGAGCAAAGAGAGTTGACCTCATTCTGTCATAATTTAGGAGTGAAAAGGTATGCAAACAAGGGAATAAATTGCTGGCCCTCCCTGTCAGTACAGTGTAACAAGTGCAAGAGTTTGAACAGAGCAAAGTAGCTTTGAGCAACAGGGACAGTGGTGTAGTGAAGATAATATAAATGTTGCAAAGATGATGTGCCTCACATTGCTAGTGAAGTTCTGTACATAGACATGGGTTTTAATGGAGCAAAGAGGTGGAATCATAGATCATCAGTGCGGCTATGTAGCTATGCGCAGGGCTGAGGAGGCTTGTTCTATAAAATCTATGTTTCCTATTAGATATCAAGTGCATGTCCTATATGTAGTAGAAAATGCATGTGGAGCTAAGAGGGAAATAAGAAATAAACCTCTAACCCAGAGTTGCTCTCATTCTGTCATTATTTAGGTGTGACAGGGTATATAAACAAATACA
Organism: Elephantulus edwardii; assembly: GCF_000299155.1. Lineage (NCBI taxonomy): Eukaryota > Metazoa > Chordata > Mammalia > Macroscelidea > Macroscelididae > Elephantulus > Elephantulus edwardii. The sequence goes on along the minus strand of NW_006399766.1, from coordinate 740,502 downwards.
AATGATGTTGGCTTTCCCTGTCAGTACTGTGTAATAACTGTGCAATAGTAGGAACAGAGCAAAGTAAAGTGCTTTGGACCACAGGGACAGTGGTGTAGTGAAGGTGATATAAATTTAGCAAAGAAGTCTCTACATGGACACAGGTTGTAAAGCAACAAAGAGGTAGAGCCATAGATCATCAGTGCAGCTATGTAGCTGTTATGGCCTGGCAAATAGAACATGGTGATGAAGATCCTCCCCATTTGCTGGAGTAATTGGGCAGGGATGAAACTGATGTGGATGAGAAACTGCATACTAAGGGGTCAATGACATAACTGGACAAGGAATGTGAAAGAGAAAGAAATTAAGACCCTGGCTCCGTAAGTGCAGTGAGTTAAATGAGCAAGAGATGTGAACAGAACAAAAAGGACATCACACTGTAACTGCAAGTAGAGTCATAGATCATTGCTGAAGTTATATACATGAAAAACAGTAAAAATGAAGATGCCTGGAAGACCAGTACAGTTCTGTAGTGGACAGGTGGTGTGAGGACAGCCAGACGACTCTCCATACACTTATGTAAATGAGATAACTAGACAAGAGATATGACAAGTTAAAAGATGGGATAGTCATATGTGTTATGAAGTGATGGGGGAAAGGTAGAACAGAGGATTGCCGACAATCAGTGCAATGAAGTAGGTGAATGCAGTATGTGAGCTGCCCCAGAGTGCAGTGATGTTAAAAAATAAATAAATAAATATGTTCGGCATTATTTAGGAAGATAAATTAACATAGTGAAAAGAACGTTCAAAACTACCCTTTTGTTGTGTAATTGTTGTTGTTCGGTGCCATCAAGTCGAGTCCAACTCATAGCGATCTTATGTCCTGTCTTGTAACATCCTCATCATCTCTGACATACTTGAGTTCATTGTGGCAGTCACTGTATCAGTCCATCTCATTGAGGGTTTTTCCTTCGCTGACTTTTCTCAGTATAATACCCCTTTTCAGCGAATAGCCTTTCCTAGTAACATGTCCAAAGTAAGAGACAAAGCTTAGTCATCTTTGCCTCTAAGGAGCACTCTAGTGGTACTTTTACCAAGAAACGTCTGTTTGTTCTTGGGGCAGTCCACGGAACATTCAGTACTTTACTCCAACAACACAAGTCTTCTGACTTCCTTATTCACCGTCCAGTTCTCAGATGCATAAAGGCAAAGAGGAAGTGCTTTGTCTTATCAAGAGTATTTTCTCAGTGTCGCTGTTGTCCTGTGACTTTGAGTCAATTTCACCTCAAATCAACCCTATGAGAAAGTAAAACTGTCTCTGAGTTTGCTGGATAGGAATGTTTCCAGCAGCAAGTCAATGGTTCTCTTTCCCCCACAGAGCCACGGACTGGGTTCAAACTGCCATTTTCACTTTTCACTTAGTAGCTGAGTGCTTACTCATTGCACAACCAGCTCTCCTTTTTGTCTCACTACTGAATTTTTAAAAATTAGCTCAAATGAGTCTGCTAGCAAAGGTTACCGTTTGGAACCCACCAGTCACTCTAAAAGACTAATGTATGGTGATGTGCTTGTCTAAAAATTTGCAGCTTGTGAAATCCAATACTACAGTGTCCTATGAGATAGTTATAAGTCAGAAAATGAAACTCAAAGGGATGAGTAGTAGGTGACTTTGCACATCAATGCAGAGAGCTGTCACATGCTTGTGGAGATGAGTGGAAAGAAGTGAACAAAGTAAAAATATGGAGAAAAGCAGCATCAGTTAGTGCAGTGAATGAGAGAGGAGACAAGGTCAGGAGCCTAGCACCATCAGTGCTGGCTAGTTATACCAGACAATGAACGTGACTTGAGAATAGAAAATAAATCGCTGCACCATCAGTTCAGAGAATGTGAACATTCATAGAGAAGGAATTCCACCATACCCCTATGAGGATACAAATCTGGGCAGAGTTAAAAGGAAAGCAAATATGAGGATGCCGCACGAACAGTGCAGATGAGTCCTGGGAAATTACGTCAACTGTGTTAAGAGGAGAGAGTCCAGAGCATTTGTGAAATGCTGTTACTAGGCTGGAGATGTAACTGGAAAGAGGAAGATGCATGTACCATCATCAGTTCAGGGGGTATGATGTGGTCAAAGAGAGAGAAATGGCCTCATCAGAGCAGGGGGGCTTTCTGGGCTGTTGAAAGGAACAAGGCAACGAGATACAAAACACTGACGTGACTATGCCAGAAATGTTGAAAAGACACAGAGGAGCTGTTCTGGAATATCACCATATTGGTGTTAAAGGACAGATCATGTGAACATCACAAGGAAAAGGAGCTTTATAACCTCATGGCAGTGGAGTAACTGTGCAGTGGGCAACAAACTGCAGCAAAGCAGCTGAAAGCACGGGGTGCACTGGCTTGCTTCTCAGAATGTGAGTAAGAGTTTGAGGCCTTAACAAATAAAGAGGCATGAGTGTAAGAAAATTAAAATGTCCTATACCATAAGTGTAATATTTTAATTGTGTAAAAATGTGAATATGGCAAAGAATTGCATCTCCACTTCACCACTGCAGGGTTGCAACTTTAGAGAGGAATGAACCAAATAATGAGAGTCATGCACCATATATGTAGGGGTTAAATATGCAATTAGACAAATTGAAGAAGCACAGTATCATCAGTACATTAGTGTCAAATTAGACTGGAGCTTAAGATAAGAAATAGAGACCATTACACTCAGTCATAGATCTCGGGGGAATAGGTAAAGAAAAAGTGGCTAGGCACCACCAGCACAGTGGGTGACATAGGTAAAGGTCAGAACAGACGCATAGCCACACAACTGTCCGTTGTATTTCAGAGGTTGTAATAACATCAGTGGATATTGTGCACCTTTCTACGATGGAACAGCTTATGAGTTTGAATCACCAGAGATGATGGACCTTTGGGATCGTGGCAAATTTCCCTATGGGCTGCTCTACCAGAAATCCCTGCTGGACCCTGCATCAGTAAAAGGTATAGAAGATGAGACCTCATCCGTGCAGTAGGGTAACTGTAGAAAGGATGTAATGGAGGTAAAAAACATAAGTCCCAACTCTTCCTTGCAGTGAATGTCAATCAGGCAAAGAGAAGTCCTGACCAACAAGCTTGACCTTTTATCCTTGCATGAAAGAATCAAAGAGATAACTGATTTGAGATCACTGTAGTATTGTAACAGGGGAGGCAATGTGACAAAGATAAAAAGGAAGCCTAAACCATAAATTAACTAGCCAGCACCTTAGAATAGGATCCAGCTGTAGATATACTGATAAAGGGACCCTATTACCTAGGGCCACATTTCTCCTCATAAAGCCCAGCATCCCGAATAATCTGTTATGCATATAGATTGAAAAGGTAGGACACATCCCTGGCATACACCATTCCCAATTTTGAACCATGCACTGTTTCCTTGCTCTGCTCTGACAACTATCTCCTGGTCCAAGTATGGCACAGGATAAGACAGAATTTAAATCCCACGTTCATAGAGTTGCTATCAATTACAGTCAATGCAATGACATCTAACAATGACATTCAAGCTTCTAGCCTTGTCTTCTATTTTTGGTTTCAGACTTCACTCTTGCTTTCAGAAATATGTGTAACTTCCTATTCATCTGTATATCTATAATTCTATCTCCAAAATAATCTAAAGTTGACTTCTATTTCTACAGTTACTCTGTTTACACTTTCTCTATCCTATATTGCAAATCTCTACTCATCAATCCACTTTCCATCTTCCAAATTTCATTAGCCTTTCTCTAATTACTATTGTTTTATTTTCCTGTTTTGCATAAGCACAATTAAGTGTTCTTGGACTGCCATTCTTCTTAGAGTCAGCCATAGTTTGTTGTGATCCTCACAGTCAAATCTTTTGCATAGTCAATGAAACACAGATAGACATTCCTCTGGTACTCCCTGCTTTCAACCAAGATCCATCTAACATTAGCTATAATATCCCTAGTATCATGGTCTCTTCTAAACCCAGCTTGCACATCAGGCAGTTCTTTTTGATGGGCTGTCTAGTCATTCTTGGATAATCTTCCTCAGAATCTTGCTTGCATGTGATTTCAATGATATTGTTCAATAATTTCTTTACTCTTTCGGGTCACCTTTCTCTACAGTGGGAACAAATATAGATCTCTTTCAGTCAGTTGGCGAGGTGGTTGTCCTACAGTTTTCAGGACTGAAGGAATATTCATCAACAATCTTTTTTATACAAATGGCACAACTCTGTGTTCTGAAACTGAGGAGGACTTGAAGCACTTGCTGTAGAAGGTCAAGGACTGCAGCCTTCAATATAGGTTGAAGTTCAACATCAAGAAAACAAAGATTCTGATGACTAGGCCAATTGGCAGCATTATGATAGGTGGTGAAGAGATGGAGATAGTTAATAGCGTTAGTCTGCTTGGCTCTACAATCAACACTCTTGACACCAGCAGCTAGGAAATTAAAAGGTGAATTGTATTGGGAAAGTCTGCTGTCAGACTTCTCCAAAGTACTGAAGAGCAACGATGTCCTTCTGGAGACTAAGGTTCTCCTGGTCCAGGCCATAGTCTTTGCAATTACTTGCTATGCATCAGAAAGCTGAACAATGACTAGGTATGATAGAAGAAGAATTGATGCTTTGGAGTTGTGGTTCTTGAGAAGAGTACTGAATATAACATGGACTGCTAGGAAAACAAACAGATTTGTCCTAGAGAGGGTGAGATCAGGCTGCTCTTTGGAGGCAAGGATTCTGAATCTTAGACTGACTTACTTTGGACATGTTACAAGGAGGGACTAGCCCTTGGAGAGGAACATTATGCTTGGAAAGGTGGAGGGAAAGCGCAAGAGAGGAAAACCCTCAATGAGGTGGATTGATTCAGTGACTGGGATAATGGGGGCAAGTGTGTCAGAGACAATAAGATTGGCATGGGATAGAGCAGGGCTGTTGTACACAGGGTCACTATGAGTCACAGGCGACTTGATGGCACTTAAAAAAAAAAAGTCATCACCTAGGGCAGGGAGCACTGGTGAATTACAGGTAATTAATTGTGTGCCAAGACAAAGGCACATAGTTCAAATCAAGCTGATGCTCCACAGGAGAACGTTGTACAATCTTTTCCAGTTTAATTTATTGCCTCCGAAAACCTGCTGAAGAGTCAGCCATGGGTCACTTTGACTCAGTGATAAACAACAACAACAATATCTCCTAGGGCAGGGTATTGCATGGGTAGAGAATCATACTGAAGGACTCTGCTGCTGAAGTACTGTTAGCAAGTCCAGGAAACATAAAGAAAGATCTGCCATGTACTTTTTGGTTAAAGGAGCTTCAGTTCTATTATTAGAGGGTGCAGTCAACACAGGGAAGACATAATAGGAGTGCAGTAGGAAGGTAGACTAGGGTGTGTACCTTAGGAAATATATGGTTGGTGGGAGAAACTTGCATAGGAGGAAGCATTTTAGGATGTGCGTGTGTGGAAGCTGCATATCAGCCAAGTGAAGGATAGGGCAGAGATTAACTGGGAACAGGGAGGATGTTTATGGATAGAAGAATCCTCCAGTTTCTGACAGGCAGTACACCAGTGGTGGGTGATGCCAGCCTCAGGATCATTTCAGCAGGATGTGCAGAGATTTAGGAAAAAAGAGAAACTTAAAAGAGATACATAAACAAAAAAGGGTTTATCCATCCTGTTCTTGAATCTACCAGAAATTGTATGAATGGCAAGAACATCCAGCTGTAAGGAAGATGTGTATAACTGAGAGGACACAGAAAGCATTACAAATTAGGAGGTGCAGCCATTGTATGGTAGGGCATTGAAGATACTTCAGGAAAGTAGAGTACAGCCAGACAAGGAAAGAATCTTGCAGAAAGTGCATGGGTCAAGAGATTCTTCTTCTCTCAGATGATCTTAAACAGGATGTGCACTGATTGTATGAACTTGAATCCTTGCTCTGAGTTTGTTTCTAGGAAAAATGTGCTTCTCAGTCTAGGACATTTACAGGATTAGTAATTATTTTTTTAACTAGATTAATTTACATTTATCTGCATATGCCAGTTAGGACCAAACCCACTCCCTTCTTGGTCCTTCTTATACACAGTAGTCCTATAGGACAAAACAGAACTGCCTCACTGGGTTTGCCAAGCTGTAATCTCTCCAGAAGCAGACTACAACATATTTCCCCCACAGAGCAGCTAGTGGGATTCCCCACAGACCCTTCTTTAAATTGTCAACTTCCTAGCCACTGTACCAGTAACGCTTCATTGCCAATCAGGGCAGAGCTCCTTGAATTTTTAGGATTTTCTAATTTAAAAAATCAATGCTATCTAAAGGAAACAAAACTTTGCACATTCACAAAACCATAGGTCAAAATTTCTAAATTACAGATATGTAAACTGATCTAGGCTGTGGTCTTCACAACTGCTCTATGTGTGTCAGGGACCTGGACAACAACTAAGGATGACAGGGGGGAAAAAAATCAATGCCTTTGAGTTGTGATGTTGGAGAAAAAGTATTGAACATACCATGGACTGCCAAGAGAATAAACTGTTCTGACCTGGAGAGGGTGAAGCCAAGTTGCTCCTTGAAGGAAAAGATTTTGAAGTGCTTTTTACATACTTTGAGCATATTTCCAGGAAGGACCAGTCCTTGAAGAAGGACACAGTGCATGGAAGGGTGGAGAGATAGTGCGGGAGAGGATGCTTGGAAAGATGGAGGGACAGTGAAGTACAGGAAAACTTCAGATTGATGAATTGACACAGTAAGTAGGGTAACGGGGGGGTGGGTGCATCAGTGACAATGAAGTTGGCTTAGGATAGGGCTATTGTACATAATAAGGTCACAATGAGTTGCAGTTGACTCTACAGCACTTAACAACAACAGCAGGCTTACAGACAAAGAGAAAGAGATTTTATCTACAATATAAGCGATGGGCTTAGGCTAAACAGAGAAAGTGAAAAATTCTCTGGTCCAGATCAAGAGCTATTTTCCGATGAGAAGAAAAGAGGATTTTCATTGATTAACTCAAAAGAAGACAGATACACAAAATAAACAAAAAAGTTCGCCCTAACCAGAATCTCTCCTGTTTCTCATCCAACAGAGTTGTTGTTGTTGTAGTTGCTGAACATAGACTTGCTGTCAACAAGGAATCATTAATTTAATTTAAGAGATATGAGATTATATGCACCATAAAAGCAAATTCCTACTACATGATGGAGCAATTCCACCTACAAATACATATGCCACAAGACTGCAATCATATATTCGCACAAAAAATTATTATACTACTACACAGCAATAGCATTTATTATTTATAAAATAATATATTTATTTCTAAAATAAAATATTTATTATTTATAGAAGTAGAGATGGGGATATTATTCATCACAAAAATTAATGAAGTTCTAATACATGCTATCACATGAACACATTATGCTATGTGAAAGAAGCCAGACAACAGACCACATATTTAGAAGATTTCATTTATATAGTTTCCAGATAGGGAAATTCATAGTGGAAGAAGACTGTTTTGCACAGGCCAATGTGGAGGCTGGTAAGGTGATGGAGTTTCTTTTTGGAGTGATGGAAATATTCCCATATTTCATGTTGTTTTATTGTGCACTGTTGTTTTGGAACTGACGCATAACTGACCTTTTTGCTGGTTTTCAAAGGCAGTTAATCACACAGGAGGAGATTGCCCATCCTTCTCCAGCATAGCATCTGTGGGATTTGAAAGATTCTCACCACTAGCCGAATTGACAGCATCAGGATGGATGGTGAAGAGATTGAGATTGTTAACAACTTTAGTCTACTTGGCTCCATGGCCAACACTCTTGGCACTAGTCACCAGGAAATAAAATAACATACTGCGATGGGAAAGTCTGCTGTTAGGGACACCTCCAAAATACTGAAGAGCAATGGTGTCACTCTGGAAACTAAGGTGCGTCTGATACAGGCTATGGTCTTCGCAATCACTTGTTATGCATCAGAGATTTGGACAATGACTACGGGGAATAGAAGGAGAATTGATGCCTTTGAGCTGTGGTGCTGGAGAAGAGTATTGGATGTACCATGGACTGCCAAGAAAACAAACAGATTCATCCTAGAGAGGGTTAAACCAGGCTACTCCTTGGAGGCAAGGATTCTGGGGCTTTCCCTGACATACTTTGGACATGTAAGGAGGGACAGGCCCTTGGAGAGGGACATCATGCTGGGTAGGATGGAGGGATGGCACAAGAGGGGAAGACCCTCTATGAGGTGGATTGATTCAGTGACTGGGGTAATCAGGATGGGTGTGTCAGGGGCAGTGCGATTGGCACGGTTTAGGGCTGTTGTACATAAGGGTTGCTATGAGTTGCAAGCAACTTGATGTCACATAACAACAACAACAGCCTTTGGAATTGCAGTGCAGCTTTTTGTGAGATATTTCTATAACATTGGGTATATAATTTAAAAACTCCACTGAACTGTATACTTTCAAATGACCAAAATTATTGATTTTAGGTGGTATGGATTTTTACCTCATAAAAAACATAAACAAAACCCCAAATTCTGAAGCATTCAACAAATGGGAAATATCTTAATAGGTGTAAATGAATGAAAATCAGGCCAGAAGGACAAAGTTAGGAGAGAGGAAAACTGAAATCAGCTATTAAGACTATGGACTTACCTGAGAGAGTAAAGGAAAGATATTTTTTTAATTAAGATTTTAATGAAAGTTTATAAATAACTTGGATTTACATTCATACATTGTTGTATATTTTCCTCCCTGCCCACCTCTCCGGTTTTGTTTTCTCTTCAGAAAAAAAAAATCTTCATTGTACAATTCCTCCCCCAAGTCTACTTTTACTAGGCAGCTCTATTCTGTAGTGTTGTCATACAAATAATACCTAATCATATATTTATTTTAAGCAGTTCTTTCACTCATCTGTTTCATTACAGTGGACATTAGTTATTCTGTTTTTTTCTTAGTTTACCCCCAACCCCAATTCTTTTACTTCAAAGGTACACGTGATGACGTTTGACACTGACCTGGCTCTGCTAGTATGGCAGATAAAATCATGAAAATATATTTTCCAAACCATGTATATTCAGGATGCTCATACAGATGTTAAATTATCATGCATTAAAAGTTTCTATTCAACTCATGATGGAATTACAAGCTATTATGATGAATTCAAAACAGAATCAGTAGATGTAGGCATATTGTTGAAGAACATGAAAATGAGTGTGCAAACTGAGTCAAAATTAGGTTTATTGTAATGTGAGAGAGGAGATTATGGACAGGAAATTGTGCATGTCTAGTTGTGATCTACAACTTGGAAAGACTTGTCAAATAAATTCTAGCATGAGGCTAGAATAAGATAACTTAGAGTGGTGGCCACTATAAAACTCTCTTTGAAGCACAGGTACTATTTCCCCCTTCCACACTGATGGCAAGTAGGGAATAGGACTACTTTTAAATTTAGAAGTAAGTCATCAGGAAGACAATACTCATACCAGGTATATTTCTTGGCCTAGGCCTGATCAAGGCCAGAGGACATCAGTGGCATCACAAAGTTTAGGCATCATAAAGGCAGCTCCCTGACAAATGAATGAGAGGACATCAATGAGCATTGGTGTCTTTATCAGCCCTGACTAGCAGGAGACTTGAGATGAATTAATTCATCAGAGCCAAACGCTGAAATTACCATGAGTGAGCATAGCCTCTGCAAGTGTAAGAAGGCATCTCTTCTCTCTTCCATAAAAGTAGAAATCCATTTCTCCTTGAGCAAGGTAGAGCAGTTTCTGAGAGAAAAGAAAGATATGAAACACCTCAATGTTTCAATGCAGACATTTATCACTGCTATTCTCAAGCATTTGATGACTACAATTCTAGAGACAGCTCGTAAAGATGCCTGAAAACACAGGATGTGCATCACTACCAAGCACGTGAGACAAGCAGTAGAGAGCAGCCCAATGCTCAGCCAAGTTTTGGAAAATGTTGTTGTAACGGTTATCTAAGAGATTCCTCCATCACAGAAGAACTGATGAAGCCCTCGCAGCCTCATCCAACCTCCAAAGAGCTGAGAGCTGATGATATACCTTGCTACTACCACAAAAGAAGGAAAATAAACTGTTTGCATCCATGAACTTCTGACTCCTCTCATTTTCTGCCCTTTGGAGTTTGGAGGGTTCTGAGATATACAACGGGAGGTACCCATTGGTACCTGGAGGGATGGAAAAAGTTTGGGTTGTTTGAATCCATGATTTCAGATAAGAGTGGTTCCTAATGGTGGGAGTGATGGGAGAGGACCCGGTTGGGCTGAGGGAGGTTGTTGTGACTTAGGAGACACTTCTGCCTTGGTCTGCTGAGGTGAAAGACATCTGACGCTAGAATGTTGGTTGGAGATCTCCTTGGTAAAATCAAGTCCTCAAACTGATGGTAAGAATTGGGATGCAGAGAAACACTCTAACTGGGATCTGGAGGCTTTACTCTTAAAAGGATAGAATTATCAGAAGGTGATGACAATGAGGGTAGACGGGGAAGGGTGGTATAATGGGTTGCATGACCTTGATGGAGTTTCCAAATGAAGATTGAGGTGTGCCTGGGAAACAAGGAAGGAATGGGTGTGTTTTCACTATTTGTTTATATCCTACCTCATTCCCAAAAAGGAATTGAGGGAAGGAGTATTACCTAGTACTGTGATCATTCGTTTGAAATATATCACTCTTGTCTCTTCTTGTGGATATAGGCAAATTTAATAATAATAATATATCACTAGTCTGTATAATCACGGAGCTCCACCAAAACCTGTTCACAATGGGTAATCCATATGGAATTTGCTGATCACACCGGGGACACAGATTTCAATATCACAGCAACCCCAAGTTATCTCAGTCAAGCAAATGGACAGTCAAGTCTTATATCACATAGAACAATGTTCTCCACAAACAATTAAAACTAGAATCCAGCTGCTTTATACAGGAGGCTTCAAACTGGAGACTCTTAGGAAGGACCCAACTGATTTTTTCTTTCTTTTTAGAAAAGTTTTATTTTATACTGATTTATTTACAACTTTGTATACATTGGTTTTCACACTGGATCTTTCACCTTTCCTTTACACACCCCTTCCTTCCCCTCTCAAATTCTACAACCCTATGATTAAGTCCTCACCCCTCCCATACTCACCCCTCTGTTTCTCCCCTCCCCACCTTGTATCCTCATACATGCTCTACAATACTGGTCTTATACAGAATTTGTCCTTATGGGACTAACTTAGTTCACTTTGATCTCTCCCAAGTTAGGTATTCATTTACAAAATCATTGCTCCTGAGTGCTGCATAGTATTCCATTGTGTGAATATACCATAATTTCTCAATCCATTCCATTGTGGTTGGACATTTGGGCTGTTTTCATATTCTTGCTAGGGTGAATAACGCTGCTATGAACATTGGTGTACAAGTCTCCATTTTGCTCCAGTTCTCATTTTCTCAGTGTATATTCTATGCAGTGGGATAGCTGGGTCATATGGGATTTCTATGTTCCACTTTTTAAGGAAATACCAAACTACCTTTCATAGTGGTTGTACCATTTTATAATCTGACCAACAATGTATAAGAATTCCAATCTTGCCACATCCTCTCCAACATTTATGACTTGTTGTCCTGCTAAACTTTGCCACTGCTACTGGAGTGAGATGGTATCTCATCATGGTTTTGATTTACATCTCTCTTATTGCTAATGATAAAAATCAATGGGATTCATCTATAGTAACAAAGAGAACTCAGATAAGGAAACCAAGAAGCCAATACCATTTACACTTGCCAACCACAAATTGAGATACTTGGGAGTGAACCTAACTAGAGAGACAAAAGGGCTATACAAAGAAAACTACAGAACATTTTTGCAAGACACAAGGAAAGACCTAAAGAAATGGAACTTTGTCCCCTGTTCATTGATAGAAAGACTCATTATTATGAAAATCACAATCCTACAAAAAGCATTCTACACGCTCAATGTAATCCCAATCCAGATACCAAATTCATTTTTTAAGGAGATTCAAAGGGACATTTTCAAATTTCTTTGGAGAGGAAAAAGACCCCAAATAATCAAAGGACTTCTGAAAAGCAAAAACCTATTACACAGCAGAAATAGCATGGTACTGGTACTATGACAGGCACAGACCAGTGGAACAGAATAAAACCCAGAAATGGACTCATCTATCTACGTCAACTGATATTCAACAAGGAAATAAAGCCTAGCAAATGGAGAAATGACAACCTCTTCAACAAACGATGCTGGCAGAATTGGACTGCACCCTGCAGAAAATGGAAACAGGATTTACATCTCAAATCATACACAAAAATCAACTCAAGGTGGATCAGTGACCTCAGATTAAAGCCTAAAACCAAAAAGTTCATAAGAGACAAACTGGGACCAAGCTTAGAAGGCCTAGTCTGTGGTATAAAGGGACTGCCAAATACAGCCAGCAATGCACAACTAAAGAGGATAAAATTGATTAATAGGATCTTCTAAAGATTAAATCTCTGTGCTCATCAAAACCTTTTCCCAACAGCATGAAAAGAAAACCTGCTGACTGAGGAACAAATATTTGGCAATACCATCTCAGAGAAGGGTCTCATCAAGAAATTTTACAGAATCCTACAGGGTCTCCAAAAGAAAAAGACTGATAACCCAATTACAAAATGGGCAAAAGACATGGAAAGACTGTTCACAGAGGAGGACATTTGGATAGCCAACAGACATGTTCAGCTTTTGAGGAAATGCCAAACTGCTTTCCAGAGTCCAATTGACTTTTAAATGCAAAGGCCTGTCCAGCATGTCCTGATGGTTTAAACAAGAGGCTTCCATCCCACAGATTATTTCTGTGATTGATTCAGTCTGTATGCTGAGCAAATTTGGAGGAGTGTGGCATCAGGATTGGAGGGAGACTAATCAATAACCTGTGTTATGCAGATGACACAACTTTGCTTGTAAAAAATGAGGAGGACTTGAAATAGTTGTTACAGAAGATCAAGGAATACAGCCTCCAGTAGGGATTGCATCTCAATGTCAAGAAAACAAAGATTCTTACCATTGTACCAATAGGCAGCATCATGAAGGATGGAGAAGAGATTAAAACTATTGACAACTTCATTTTGTTTGGATCCACAATTAACACCCTTGGTAACAGAAGTCAGAAAGTAAGGAGACACATTTCACTGGGAAAATCTGCAGTTAGGGATCTCTCCAAATTATTGAGGAGTAATGGTGTCTGTTTGAGGACTAAAGTGCATCTGATTCAGGCTAGAGTCTTTCTGATAACTTGTATGCATCTGAGAGCTGAAATAAATAAGGATGACAGAAAAAGAATTGATACCTTTGAGCTGTGGTGTTGGAGAAGAGCATTGAACATACCGTGGACGACCGAAAGAACAACAAATCTTGGAGAGAGTGCAGCTGGATTACTCTTTGAAGGCAAGGCTTTGCCTCACATCCTTTGGGGATGCTGCAAGGAAGTGCTATTCCTTGCAGAGAGACAGGGTCGGAAAAGGAGAGGAAGACCCTCCACTAGGTGGATTGACATGGCTCTTTTGTGTTATGAAGCATGAGGATGGCACAAGATAGAACAGGGTTCAGATCTTTTGTTCATAGGGTCGCTATGAGTCGTGGTTGACTTGATGGTACCTAACAATAACAACAACAACAACAATAATTATATTATGTATAAGCTATTATCTGGTCTAAGATCTGCAGTTCAGGAAGTTGCCCAAGCTCTTCAAATATCACTGAACTTAATTATGCATGCATTTCACTGCATACACAATCATCAATCTCATTCTCAGATGAAGCACATACTATAACAAATGATCATACATTTACTAGAGAAGCAGCACTATCAGAATCTGCGTCTATGTCTGGGGAAGTAAAGTACATTCTGCATAAATGCTATTGATACTGTTGTTGGTTTTGTCTCAATCCATGGAGGTTAAATGAATCCCTGAGCTAAACCTTAAACCAATAATCTCTGAAGTATTCTTAAATCAAACAATTTAGCTTAATTAATAAAGATTGTGTGTTTGGGATATTTTTCTCTTTTAAGATCTATCCAATGGGAAACTGTTGGAATCCCCAAGACCCTTAGCTACCTTTGAAATGTGGAACAAAATTCACCCCTATTACTTGAAGCCAAACAATAGACCTATGGCATAAACTATAACTGCAGGGAGGTACCCACTCTTTAGAAAAATCAGTCACATAAAATCAAAAGCATAGCATCTACCCAAGGACAAAGAAGGCAAGAAGATGTAGACAAAGCAGTGGAACAAAATCTTACATAAATTCTCCTTTACTGCATTAAGTAGAATTAAGGTTAATTGTAACAATCTAACCCCTTCCCTATGAGAGTTTTCACTTGTTCATCACATGCTTAAGGGTTCCCTTTGTGGCCTCCTGGGCTTTTCATGGGGGGTTGGTCAGGAGCTTCCCAGCTGACTGGAATAGTGGTATCAAATAGCCTGTGTTAGAGATCTATGTCCTCATTGACTGGACACCTGATCTTGAGTATTCACATATTGCTTCTGACCAGCACTGTAAAAATAGTGAGAGTGTAATATCAGACCTACTCTAACTTTAGAAGATGGAAGGAAAATAAGAACAACTCAATGTGGATTTCTATGAGCCAGAGTTCAGACATGCCTCCACCTCTAATATTTTACCTATTCTGACACCCTGTACTCCATATGACATTCTTTATTTCTCTGCTATGGTTGATAATTGGTTACCATGGGCACACAGAACTCATAGATCATGCAGTTATAGGGTTTATTAAGAAGTTGTTGTGTACCATAGAGTCAGAACTGACCCTCCAGCAAGTTTTCAGAGGCAGTTAATCACACGGGAGGAGACTGTCCATCCTTCTCCCACGTGGAACAGCTGGTAGCCTCGAACAGCATGCCTTCGGAATTTCAGTCCATCTTCTTGCCATTAGGTCACCAGAGTATAATTCAGTCTCATAAACTCTCAGGAGATAGTTCTTAGATCAGGACTGCCTCTTCTCAGCTCTGCCTGAAAGCAAGTCTTTCTCTGGCCCTTGACCCCTCACTTGGTCTTAGCGTTTCTAAAACAAGTATTAATTTATTATTTTTTTTTAAATTCACTACTAAGGGCGTGTTGCAAGGAGGGACTGGTCCTTGGAGAGGGACATCATGTTTGGGAGAGTGGAGGGAAGGCGCAGGAGAGGAAGATCCTTGATGAGATGGATCGAGTCTGTGATTGGGGTGGTGGGAGTGAGTGTCGGAGACGGGGAGGTTGGCACAGGATAGAGCAGGGTTTAGGGCTCTTGTACATAGGGTCGCTATGAGTAGCAAGCAACTCGATGACACATAACAACAACACTAAGTGTTCAGATGCACCCTATTTGGAGAAGGCCTTGGCACAAAAGTGTTCAGCTCTAGTTCTTGAGCTGCCAGACCTACTACCACCAGGCAGCTCTGGTGGCCGAGTGGTAAAAAGCTGCACTGCAATCCTGAAGGTCCACAGGAAAAGCAAGAACATGCCCCTGTCGTGAGATTTACTGCCTCTGAAAACTTGCTACAGGGTCAGCTATTCATCGATTCTGACCCAACACATCACTCCACCACCAACAACCTCCAGCAAGTACCCAGAAGCACCCTCATCTGCCAGCAACCCTCTGCCTAATGTGCTTCAATTTCTCAATCCATGGCTTCAGTCTCCTTCCATTTTCCTGATTCTCTGCCACCAATCCTCTGCTGCTCCTTCTCTAATATTACAGTGTATGTGAGTTCTCTCTTTCTCTCTGTGTGTTAGACCTAGATTTTCTCAGTGCAAAGATCCTGAGTCAGAAGAATTGCTCTGTGTCCAGCTTTCATTTCTTGGTAGTATGGTGATCTTGTGTTCTGCTGTTTAGATGGCTCATTTTTTATCTAGGGATAGCAAGAACTGAGTAGCCCCTCATTAGTGTTTTATTCACCTTGCCCCCATAACCGGATACTCACAAAGCAGCCAAGAGCTTTATTTATATTACCAAGCTATTCAAGCCTCTTGATGGACCACAAGATCTATATTTGTATAGGACGATTTGTCTAGAACTACTCAATCTTTTTTGGTTTGCAGCCTCTTCTCCTTATGTTGAGTCATTCTGGCTCCTTGGAAAAAAAGATGGGTAGCATCCTCTCATACAATTTATAGCCTCTGAAACCCAATAAAAGGTTACCTAGGGCTGGTTTCCAACTCAATAGCATTAAGTAAGTGTTGTTGTTTGTTGTGTACCATAGAGTCAGAACATTCCTGTAGCTGCCCCTCCAGTGGATTTTCAGAGGTAGTCAATCATATGGCTGGAGACTGTCCATCCTTCAACCACAAAGCAGCTGGTGGTGGATTTGAACTGCATATCTTGCATTGGCAGCACAATTCCTTAGCACTGTGTCACCAGACCTCCCTATGAGTAAGTGAATGAAGTTTAAACTGAGGGTGATAAAATGAAAACAATTATGCAAGAGCAAAAATATGATCTTGGGTGTGTCACACCAGATTTTAGAGACCATTTCAAGAACAGACTTGAAACACTGAACACTAATGACCTAAGATGAAATGAGTTGTTGGATACCATCAAGGACATCTTACATTTTAAAAGCAAAAGATTATTAAAAAGACAGGGGGGAAGTTGAAAAAAACAAAATAGATGTCACAAGTAACTCAGAAGTTTTCTTGAATGTATGGAGGCTAAAGAGAAAGGAAGTGATGATGAAGTAAGAAGGCTGAACAGACAGTGTTAGGACGGAGGGAGAAAATAAAGTATAACAACAAAATGAGAAAAGAATTGTCATTTTAAAAAACCAAGAAGGAATAACAGCAAGCTTGGTATTTCTGCAGATAAAATGGCAAGCCTTAAGTTACGAATACTGAAAGATTGTATAAGAAAAATACTGAAGGAAACAAGAAGCATTAGTAAAAGATAAAAGAAGTACACAGAATCACTGAACTTTTAATATTTGGTCAACATTGAAGTAAGTAGCATAGGATCAAGAATCAATGATATAGGAGGAAGAATTCCAGGCTGCATTGAATGTTTCGGCTAAACATAATGCTCCAGGAATTACAGAATGCCAATCAAGGTGTTTCAACAGATGTAACTCTGGATATGCTCATTTGATTCTAGGCCAAGAAATGTGGAAGAAGATATGTTGTTGTTGTTGTTATGTGCCGTCGAGTCGTTTCCGACTCATAGCGACCCTATGCACAACAGCCCTAAACCCTGCTCTATCCTGCACCAACCGCACCGCCTCTGACACACCCATCCCGATTACCCCAGTCACTGTCCCTCCACCCTCCCAAGCATAATGTCCCTCTCCAAGGACCCATCCCGCCTGGCAACATGTCCAAAGTATGTCAGACGAAGCCCCAGAATCCTTGCCTCCAAGGAGCAGCTTGGTTTAATCCTCTCCAAGATAAATCTGTTTGTTTTCCTGGCAGTCCATGGTATATTCAGTACCCTTCTCCAGCACCACAGCTCAAAAGCATCCACTCTCCTTCTGTCCTCCCTAGTCATTGTCCAACTCTCTGATGCATAACAAGCGATTGCAAATACCATGGCCTGTATCAGGCGCACCTTAGTCTCCAGAGAGACACTGTTGCTCCTGAGTACCTTTGAGAGGTCCCTAACAGCAGACTTTCCCATCGTGATACGCTTTTTGATTTCCTGACTGCTGGTACCAAGAGTGTTAACTGTGGAGCCGAGCAAACTGAAGCTGTGAACACTCTCAATCTCTTCGTCATCCATCCTGACGCTGCTAATTGGTCCAGTGGCGAGAATCTTTGTCTTCTTGACATTGAGCCTTAGTCCATACTGAAGGCCGCACTCCTTGACCCTTCGCAGCAAGTGCATGAGGTCCTCCTCAGTTTCAGCAAGCAGGGTTGTGTCATCTGCATAACGCAGATTGTTAATAGATCTTCCACCAATCCTGATGCCACAATTCTCCTCATAGAGTCCAGCTTCTTGGATAATCTGCTCTGCATACATGTTGAAAAGGTATGGAGGCAGGATGCATCCCTGGCGTACACCCTTCCCAATTTTGGACCATGCGGTGTTACCCTGCTCTGTTCTGACTACTGCCTCTTGGTCCAAGTACAGGTTTCGCATTAGCACAATTAAATGTTCTGGGATTCCCATTCTTCTCAGAGTCAGCCACAGTTTGTTATGATCCACACAGTCAAATGCCTTTGCATAATCAATGAAACACAGATAGACATTCTTCTGGTATTCTCTGCTTTCAGCCAAGATCCATCTAACATCAGCAACAATATCCCTAGTACCACGACCCCTTCTAAACCCAGCCTGGACTTCCGGCAGTTCTCTGCTGATGTGCTGTTCTAATCGTTTTTGGATGATCTTCAGCAGAATCTTGCTTGCATGTGAAATCAATGACACTGTTCTGTAGTTTCCACACTCAGTTGGGTCACCTTTCTTTGGAATGGGAACAAATATAGATCTCTTCCAGTCAGTTGGCCAAGTGGTTGTTCTCCAGATTTCTTGGCACAACTTGGTGAGCACATCCAGGGCAACATCTGTTATCTGAAATACTTCAATTGGTATACCATCTATTCCTGGGGCCTTATTTTTTGCTATTTCCTTCAAAGCAGCTTGAACTTCTTCCTTCATCACCATAGGCTCTTGCTCATATGTTATTTCTTTAAATTTCTCTATATCTGCCAATTCCTTTCTATATAATGACTCTGTATATTCCTTCCATCTTCTTTTAATACTTCCTGGATCATTTAATATTCTGCCCAAAGCATCCTTGATTACAGCAACTCTAGGTTTGAATCTGTTCTTCAGTTCCTTGAGCTTAAGAAATGCTGAGCGAGTTCGGCCCTTTTGATTTTCTGACTCTAGCTCCTCGCACTCGGCTTATTTTTAGAGATAGTCGGCTTATTGTTAGGGTTCCATATTTTGTGCCCATTTAGAGAAAAAGTGATCCAATAGAATCCAAAAATTATCAAGAATATTATCAATATCATACACAAAATATTTTGCTGAAGATTGTTGAAAAATATCTTGGATCATTGACATAGAACTACCAGAAATATAAGCAGGATTAAGAAGAGAATTCAGAATGAGGGATATCATTTTGAAATATGGTATTGGAGAAGAGTACATGGATTGCCAAATAAACAAACAAAGCTGTCAATGAAGAAGATGCACTGGTACCCAGCCAGTGTACTCCTTAGAGTTAAGGATGGTGAGGTTTTTTTTTCACATTCATGGAGCACATTATTTAGGAAGGGCCTGTTGTTGAAAAGCAATATCACACTTTGAAAAAGTATAGGCCAGAGAAAGAAATATATTAATGAAATGGATTGACATAGTGGCTCCAGAAATGGGCTTAAGTCCAGCACAGTTTATTAGAATGATGTAGGATCAAGCAGGTTTGCATTTTACTGTACATGGGTCTCTATGAGTGGAAGCTGGCTTGACAGCAACCAATTACAACAAGAAGCAACAATGAATTCCATTTCACAACCTGTCTTGCCGCTAATGTAGGATTATGACTATATTTCCCTTTATCACCTGCATTTGGGTGAGAGTCTGGTTCTGAAGTAAGTAGCCTGTGGTGTTCCTGTTTCTGTGGTTGATAGGACCAGCTTCTGGTGGTGACAATGATCAGGCTCATCTATTGGCTGCTGCATGTCATTTGTGCAGTTGTGTAAGTGGAGAGGGGATCCAAGAAGGAGAAAGAGGAAGAAATATCACTCTGTATGGCCAGCACCAAAGTGCCATTGGGACAATAAGTCAGATAGTCATGGCATCACTGGAATGATGAAACAGGAAAGAGGCAGAAGTAATGGCATTGAGGAAACCCTCCATCCTCCATACCATGCGTGCAGGTCTGTAAGTGGACAGGGAGCATGAACAGAGCCGAGAGGTGTATCTCAGCACTTCAGTCATCTAACTAAATGGACACTGCACTGCCATCAAGAGAATGATTCCCACACCACCGGTGCAGAACTGTCGTGAAGTAATGCATTCAAATGGGCCAAAGAGCAAGAACCCTGCGACGAAACTGGGGTCGTGTAACTGCACAGTGAAGGGAAGTTCACAAGTAGGAGAACTAGCATAGCTTCATTGTGGTGATGCAATTGGGCTGGAGAAGTGAATAGGACAGAGAGCAGGAAGCTTGCAGTGGTGTTTGGGGACCTGAGGTGTGGAGAGACAATCAAGAGCACCTAACACCATCAGGATGATCCCTTCACCGTCAGCATGGTGGTAAAAGTGGACAAGTGGTGTAACCATATTTAGCAATAAGAGAAAGCATCAAAACAACAGGGCACTAGAATGAAGGAACAAGGGATATGAATGGAAAAAAGAGTCATAAGCCTATGGCATAAGTGCAAAAACATAATTGAACACTGGAATGTGAATGGGGTAAATATCAAGAATTCCACATCTTTTACTTAGCTGTGCAACTGGGAAGAATATTTCATGCAAATAGGAAGGACTTGAGCCATGGTTTAACGGAACATAAAATGTGAGCATGGCAAAGAGGGTGCCATCAGCCCAGTGGTGACTGTACAGTGTGTGTGAAAGAGGCAAATGGCAGTGTGTGACGTGATCAGCCATGTCACAGCAGTGGAGGATCTGGGAAGATACCTTCCCATACACTACTCTGACAGTCCCAGGAAATGTTTAGGACATCTTAGGTGCAGGGAATGTAATTCTTTCCAAAGTCTCTTAAGAGTCACAGTACAGCTGGACACAGCAGTGTTACAGTTCTGCCTTCAAGGTGGTGTTATTTACAGTCCAAGCATCCTAAACATTGCATCTGCAGGAGACTGGTCTCCTTTCCAGGTTGTAAGGTGACCTGTTAGACATGGACATGAATGAGACACTTCCAGAAAACCAAATCCCCTGAGCTGGTGCTGAGTGCTTGCAATCAACTAATCTCTTCATATATCACTGAAAACTCTGCACACAAAGGTCCTAAATCTTCAGACACTGTCATTGCCCAGGTGTACACTCTGCTGAAATATGCAAGATGCTCACACTCCAGAGTGGTAGGCATTCTTTGAAATTGAGCCCAGGGCATCGTGACTGAAAATCACAAGTTATGGACGAGCTGTCAAACTTAACAGATTGAGTTTAGCAGATTGATGGGCCACAAAACAGCCTCTGCCACAACTGGCACCTTATTGACAGTGTCTGCACTCAAGACTAGGAATTCGATGGGATGAGAATGGTGAATTGTCCTCTCAACAACATCTATAGCCAGCGGGCTGAAAAATGTCAGCAGAATGACTTGCCAGAGCACTAACCGCCCTGGCAGTTTTCCCTTCTGCTCTGGAGATGGAGGTGCTGCTATGCATGTTGAGGGGTGCACTTGACATTGAAACAAACACTGCTTAGCATGGAGCTGTCTATTTAGCCTGCCGTCTCTCTCATAAGCTATGCTTGTATTAAACGTTGCTATTGTTGTTTATGTGCTGTCGAGTCACTTGCGACTCATAGCGACCCTATGTACAACAGCCCTAAACTCTGCTCTGTCCTGTGCCAATCGCAGTGTCTCTGACTCGGGTAATCCCGATTACCCCAGTCACTGAATCAATCCACTTCATAGAGGGCCTTCCCCTCCTGCACTGTCCCTCCATCCTCCTAAGCATGACGTCCCTCTCCAAGGACCTCCTTACAACATGTCCAAAGTATGTTAGAGGGAGCTTCAGAATCCTTGCCTCCAAGGAGCTGCCTGGTTTAACCCTTTCTGGGATGAATCTGTTTGTTTTCGTAGCAGTCCATGGTACCCTCAATACTCTTCCCCAGCACCACAGCTCAAAGGCATCAATTCCTCTTCTACCCTCCTTAGTCATTGTCCAACTCTCTGATGCATAACAAGTGATAACAAAGACCATGGCCGGTATCAGATGCACCTTAGTCTCCAGAGAGACACCACTGCTCTTCAGTACTTTGGAGAGATCCCTAACAGCAGACTCTCCCATGGCAATATGTGTCAACCTTAAAATAAAGAGAAAAAGATAAGCCAAATCAGTTGTAAAGGTGGAAATGCTAAACTGTGTAACATATTTAACTGAGGTGAGGCTGTGGTGCTCTAGAAAAAAATGTAGAGGAAATTATTTTGGGAGTCAAAATAGAGTAATCTTAGAGTGTAACTGTGGGTAGGCAATCTTGAACAGTTGTGCGGTGTGCGCACTGCACAAAGGTGCCCTGTAATTGAAGTGGGAGGAAGGGCTATGCTCTAGTCCATATTCATCTACGTCAATCTTGAAAGAATGCACCTGAGGTTACGCAGGGTCTTTTTGAACAGTTCATCTATGCAGAGGAGTTTTGTCTACCTCTCTTAAAACTCTTCTGGGAACGTTTTCTTCTTACAATTTTACCAGCAACCTACTTTCCCTACAAGACAAATAGAACATTTTCCCTAATGCACACAACCAAACCCACAAACCAAATCCACTGACATTTCAGCTCATAGAAGCCCACTAGTTCCTATTCATGGCAACCCTCCATTGTTGTTGTTTTTTACTTTATTTTTTTAAATTTAATTTTAATGTTTTTATTTTTATTAATTTTAATGAACATTTACGGATATTTTGGATTTCCACTCATTCATTGTTGCAGTTTTCTCCCTGCCCACCCCTCCCCCACCCAGTTTGCTCTTCTCTTTGAAAAGTAAAAGAAAAATTCCTTCATTGGTACCTAATCCCTGCCCCGGCCCTGAGTACTCTCAACTAGGCAACCTTCATTCTGGACTCTTGTGATAGCCATTGTTTTTCAGAGGCTGTAAGTCTTTATGAGAAGAGACCTTTCTCCTGAGCAGCTGCTGGTGGATTTACCACTGGCCTTCCATTTAGCAGTGCAACACATAACCCACTCGGCCACCGGGGCTTCTTAATACATGCAACAAGGCTCTCACATTGCTGGTTCCCTGAAACTTGAGCTGTCAAGGAGAAAAAATAGATGTACAACTGCTAGTTAGCTCTAGTATAGACCACACTCCACACTAGTTATTAAAGTAAGGCTGTGTGGGTTACTTAAATGTCTAGAAGTGCTGCTGTCACCCTGACCAGTTACCCAAGGACCACAGAGCCTGCAACAATCTAGTAACTAGAAGGGCAAGAAGGTGGCATGGTGACAACATATCTTAAGGTAACATAGCCAGAGACTGATTGAAAGGGTTTCACATCAACTGGACAGTCTCCTCCTATAAAATTTACAGTATCAGAAATTCGATGAAGGGTCACTGGGTATCAGATCTGGCTAGTTGACTATGAGTTTATAAAGTTAGTCTCCCACCCCTATGGCCAAGAAGGTCATCTCCAGCTCCATTTGTGGTGGTGGTTGTTGTGTACCATCAAGTTGGAACCAACCCATAGCTGACTCTCCAGCAGGTTTTCAGAGTTAGTTAATTGCATGGGGGGAGATTCCTCATCCTTCTCCTGCAGATCAGTTGGTGGATTCAAACCTTATGCCTTTGCGATTGCAGCACAGCTTCTTGCCACTAGGCCACCAGAACTCCCTTAGTTCTTAAGTGATTAGTACTTGAGTATATTTCCCTCCAGTATTTTAAGTAACATATTTGCTGATAGGCTCCAGGATATCTATAAATTTCTGAGCATTCCACATTCCAATCTTCCAGAATAGTTTAATTAGTGCTGTTGTTGTTGTTGTTATGTGCCTTTGAGTCACTTGCGACTCATAGCGACCCTATGTACAACAGCCCTAA